>NC_056746.1:1221838864-1221948864 GCF_019279795.1 Protopterus annectens | reverse complement strand
TGTGTTTTAACAAATACAGTATGGCTGAATTCCCTGCATGTGTGCTTTACTGTCACTACTGTCAAGTATAACACTGCAATAATTGTGGAATGCAAAACAAACACAGTCACATAATGCTGTCTTTTTTTCCCTCTCCAGGAACAAAAGGTATAGGGGTGAGGTAACCCATGTTATGAACATATATGATTCTGGTTACATTTCACAGACACTTACCAGCATATCAATAAAGTGTTAAGCAGCATTGTTGATTCCTAAATACATCTGTCTACATATTCCCAAGAATGCCTGTATTCCTTGCATGTCTGTACTAAGCTGTTGCAGTCAATGTTACATTTTTTTGCAGATGTCCCCTGCAGTCACAGCTATTGGGTTCCATTTCCATGCCTGCCAACTAAGGCATGATAGATGTCTAGTTTATGTACTGTACACAAACATGCCTCTCAAGTGTCACAATTTCATGTAACATAATTAAAACTGCCTAATCCATCTGTCACAGGATTACCAGAAAAATGATTACCTGGAATACAATGTATTACCAAATCCGCTTACAGAACACCTTGGTAGTTATAGAAGTCCATATTATGTGAAAGTGTTCTCTGTAGTTGTGTATCTGCATTTGTTGTTGCTTCACCCATTCTGACCCATGCTAACAACTTGAGAGGTATGTACATGTTACATCAGCTATAGGAGAATTGTAGTCATTGTACTCAAAACTGACACTACATGTCTGTAGAGTATTTATTATCGGTGTTTTCAGGGATATAGTCTGCATTGTCAGTAATGGATTGTTTCTCTTTCTCTTCCCACCCCTTATCTTCATTTATTTATTACTGTTATTTATTATTATGTTTTAATATTAACATATTTTGTTAAAATAACTGTTTTGTTGGTCGTGTGTTTTACTTCTTACTGGCATGCTGTTACTATACTGACTGTTATATTATTTACTGATGTGTTACACACACTGTACATTAATATGTACTTGGATTAATTAAAATTATGTTCCATTCAGTTAATACTAGCAATGGATTGGTTATTACTAACCTTAACTTATTGCTATTCCTCAGTTACTGCAGCACAACAAGGTAGGCCGGTTCTGGATGATCCGCCTTCCTTGCCTCAGCCGGCCATGGCACCATGTCCCAGCACATCTGGGACCCAGACTGATGGTCCTGCTCTACGTGTGGCATCAGGTAGTACTGTTCCACGGGACAGGGCCTGGCCCCTCTGTGGGAGCATTGGTGGGGGGGGGGTTATCCCCCAGGATGAGATGCCAGTCTTGGTGCACAGGATAGTCCACCATGGGTTAGACCTCCATCTGCGACAGATTGAGTGCATGCTGGCTGACCTGGTGGGACAGCCTCAGCCTGGTGCCCAGCCTCCAGCACTGCCCCAGATCAGTGAAGGATCAGTGCTGACAGTACCATGGGTGGGGATATGACTCATGCTTCTGCCGTCTGGAGACACATGGGACTTGGATTCCACAACACCCTCCCAATCCAAGGTGTTCACCCCACCTCATATGTCACACACCACCCCTGTCTGCTGTCTTGTCTGTCCTGTCTGTCTGCAAATGCATCTTAATCTAGCTACCTTACCTCCCCCACACACACCTATGTGTCCCCCCAACATTCCACTCTCACATGAAAAAACAAATGGGCACCTGTCCCAAAAAAAAAAAAAAAATATATATATATATATATATATATATATATATATATATATATATATATATATATATATATATATGTGTGTGTGTGTGTCCCATATATATCTCTCCATTTTGCACGTGTCCACTGGACACACATAATTTGGTCCAATTGGCTTGACAATGCAGTTGTGTTGTCCTCACCCCTCTCTCTGGGTTGAGAGTTCAAAGTCATGTACAAATTCTGTCAAAGTACACAGTTGTTGCTGTAAAAGAAATGGATAGCTATGTTTTTTTCCTACACCCTTCCTCTACATCCCTACCTGCCTTTCACTTTGTTTTTCCCCTGCTTGCACCCCATTTCACCACTTTCTCATCTCACCATTTTTATTTTCTTTATATTTTTAGCATGTTGCTGCATGATGTGTCTTCGCTAAGCTCAGCTAAATAGAACTATATTGACTATATCTGTTTTTAAACTTGGAATACACGCTTACAAAATAAACACCTGTCCCATATTTCAAACCCAAGACCATCACACCTGCCGACCACTGCATTGAACTGCCACTCCACACAACTATTAGTTAAAATAGCTGGTTTAAACAAAACATAGTAATTTCCAGTTACACTCATTAAGCATGTATCAGCAGAGCTGAGTGCTGCGCCACCCAAATTTGATTAAAAACTACTCGAAAAAATGGGAGCGTACCTTTGACTCTGGTGCAATAGTATACCACTAGAAAGCCAAAGATATAATAATGGATGTAAATGAGGCCTGTGATAGCAGATAAATGTGCCCTTCAGCAGCAACATGTAGAAAGACACCTGGTAAAGCTTTAATGATTAAATACATGTTCAACTGGGACCCTGGTGCATACATACATCGAATTAAAGCCATGCACATACTGATGGATGTAGAAAATGTATGTCACAGCCTGTATGTGTACACATATATCTTGCAAATACACCTGCTGCAGCAGTAACTTAGTAGCTCAATCTGCTAATTGTGTTGCATGTACTGCATTTTGCCACACATAGTCTTGGGTTCAAATCTAGTGGTGTGTAGAAGTTAATGTACAGTATTGTGAAGGCAGTAATAAATGACTGAGTCATGCACCCCTTATCCACACAATGCATTTCAATTGACATGTTTGCTTTTCACTGATGGAAATCACAGGCCTGCATGTAGGAGCACACTTCACATGTCCCTATAGCAAAATTATATGTGCATAACATGTCACATCATGCATTAATATGCATTCACAGAGAATGTTAACACAGGCACTGCAAATAAGGGTCACTAATATCAGAGTGCACCACACAATCCTTACAAAGACAGTGTGCAGATTATCACAGCTGCACAGCTAACATACACATTGGAAGTCCCTGCTTGTAACAAGGCCTGCCCTCATACATGCTGCCAGTTACTACCAGACTGTAACACATGGCCTGGTAGTTGCCAAATGGTGGACATATTCTTATATTTATACCCCATCTTACTCAAGGACACACTAAACATGTTGCCTAGTACTCTGTTAGTGATACTGTTGCCTAACTTGCTTACCTTAAACACATGCCTTAACTGGAGTGGAAAGGGTAGCTTCACTCTGGCTCTGCCTCTACAACAAGGCTGACACAGTTCCCGCACTTACTCCTACAGCTTGTTACCCTCCAAACTGTTTACACTCTCTGCCTATGTTATTACCTGCAGCAGCAGCTGCAGCCTGTGGTGCATACATCTCTATGTAAAGGTTTCTGCTACAGACCTACCCTCTGCAATGATGTAGTCTCCTCACCCCAGTAATGTCCAGCACAACATGTCAGAAAGGGGCCACAATTTACATGAAGGCCTTATATATTGTACAGTGGTTGCATGTCATTGGCTGATGATAGTGCAGATCAGCTGTGCTGACTGCAATTAGCATTTTAGACCCACAGATTGATTTAGAGGCAATCACATGCTGATGATAAGCATGTTTAAAAGGCAAGCAGCTGGCTATGAGTAACCATTCTGTATGAGACTTTCTTCACGCAGAGCACGCCTTTGTGAAATCTTTACTATCACTACATATCAACAGACGAGTACTGCACTCCATCAGGTATGTAACTAATTTTGCATACAACAGGATGCAGATGGGTGAATAGACTTATGGAGAATAGAGATTACAGCATTAAGCCTGTCTTAGACCTGTGATAATGACATGTCATTGATATCCTGCTGTCTTACACCTACACACGACGTACAATACATCAAGGGTGCATTGTCATTTGTCACTGTGGCACACTGGTCTTGTTGGACTGTCCCTTTATAGTGGCTGTAATTGCAGACTTCTATTTGTGTGGCACTGTTCTTATGACATATTATCATAGGAGATACAGCACAGCAGACACAGGTGTTGGGTGTATGATCATACAGCAGTATCTGTCATGGCACACACGGGAATACCTGACTATTGCTACTATCTCAGTTGTATCCACACACATAGTATGTTTCCACACTGTGAAGTAGTTATTTATTTTTATTTTACATTTGTTGACCAGGATAGTCTGACTGGATACATGTCCATTTTTAGTCGAGGCCCAGGGAGAAAAGCTCCAAAGGTATACATATACAATCATTACAATGTTGTGTCGAACAGCAGTAATCATAACATAATGCAACTATAACACATTTTACAGTCTAGTTAAATTTATGGAAATATATCACTTATTCTAGCACATTTAAATTTGTACAGTATAACAATCTTCTAAACTGGCTTAACAAAGATATTTGAGTAGCACTTGCAGACATAGGATATATATACCAGTATGCATATAGATTTACAGGCTTGGAGCAGGGACATGTATGACATGTGTGAGAATGCAGTGGATAGTGCCAGCTATTTTGTCCTTGCTGTATCTCTACATAGTCTACTTCCACATATGTGATCTTGTAATGTGTTCCCCTTTTGTTGTCTTTCAGGAATTATGTATTCTAGATGTCATTCACCCTTCTCTGATGCGGAAAATGAAATTATACTGGAAGGACTAAGGCAACATCATCACATCCTACTGTCCAGAGGAAGGCAAAACAGGAAACAGTGGGTTGCTTTGTGGGCAGACCTTGTCTGTGATGTGAATGGCATGCACCGTCAGGGTAGGACATATGAGCAGGTTCAACACAATGCAATGGACATGATCTATGCTGCACAACAAAGGGCAGCAGATGTAGCTAGGAATCATGCCATCACTGTTGGAGGGCCTGCAGTGGAACAACCACTCTCAGCCACTGAGGAATTCCTGGTGAACCTAGGCATACAAGATAGCTCCCAGGCATCTATCACATCATACATCGTGGAGGTGGGTGCCATACTTTCCACAGCAGAGGAGAGTGCAGGTAGGCTTATTGTTATCAGCATTATAATACTGTAGCAGTCAGTGTGTCAAGCTGTACATACCTTTACGTGGGTGTCAGGTCTTTTTTCTTTGGGGGGGGGTTAACTTCTGTTGTAGTCTCATACTCAGAATGCGACCAATACAATAAGTAACACAGTAGCTACTGTAAATGTGAGATACATAGACATATTACCTTCTTGTGGTGCAAAATGCATTGGTACTGACATTTTCTCACCCTCAACTTTTCATCAGGCATTGGCCAAGGCCATGGTCCTGGTAAGCATGACACTGTTTTGTTAAGGAACATTTATATTCTATTAAAAATAAGGGCCAGAATAATGTCCTATTTAACATAATTTCATGTGTAAACAGTGTAGAATGTTTTATTTTCCAGTCTGGAACAGATACCCAATGATTTAGAGGGGGTAATCACAGGAGTGTAGTTGAACAAAATGAAACACTTTGGCAGTGACAATTAAGATAAAATAAGTCTCCTAGTTGAAATGAGGCAATTACTCTAAAATGTCTTTTAAAAAACAAAAGGTTGAAAGGAAAATAAATTAGGCTATGAAACATGTATTTCAATATATTAGTTAAGATACGTCTACTTGGTGTTTATGTGTTGTTTTATCAAGTATAGTTTCATATTGATTAATTAAAACGTAAATTTTACTGGTCAGGTTTTACTTGATTAACTTGAAGTGATTGTTATAAAGGTCTTGAGTTGAGTGTGTATTTTGTTCTGAGGAAGTCTTTTTTGGATGAAAGCAGAGAAGAAAAATGTTTGATCACTAATCCAGTTGTGGGTCTTTGTCATTATGAGTACTGGTGGATTTTTTGTACACAATAGTGCAGGTATTCATGTACCACTTTTTTCTTTCTTATCATAGGTGACTGGGGGTGGTGGCAACTGTCCTCTATGCAACCTGATGTCAGTTGTCTGTTCAGACTCTGATGATGATGGTGGCCACAGTGAGGCACAGGTGGGGTTGTTAGGGGATGAATCTCTCCCAGAGGTAGACATCCCTCTTTTGCTTCCATTGTCACCACACACAGTCAATATGCCCACATATACCCAGTCACTGGAGGCCACAGATATTGGAGAGTCAGAGGGTGGGGACATTGAACAGAAAAGTGTGGCAACTATGGCTCTAGTGAGTGCAGACACTGGCCATAGCCAGAGACCTGGCAAGGTCCCACACAGGTGGATTGACAGGGGTGCTTGTAGGAGGCCTGCTGTCCATCCACCACCTGTTGCAGGTGTCACATCATGGGTCACTAGGTGCATGTTTCGAGCTGTCATGAAGGTGCAGGCATGTTCTGAATGGAAAACCAGACATTTGCTTAGGGTTGTGGATGCACAGTCTGACATCTGTGACTGCCTCCACCGTACTGTGGACAATCTAGTTTGGTTGACAGATGCAGCAGACAGAGGGTGGGCTAAGACAGTGTCTGCCTTGGACCACACATTGTCTGTGCTGGATCATGTGGTTGGAGTTGAGTGCTGGACTCATGGATGTAGGTCAGCAACCCAATCTGCTGAGAGTCCAAGTGGCCATGCACAATCTTGAACTCGTAGTGGCAGTACATCCAGTGCTACAGAGGGGAGTGTGCTGTCCAAACCATGACATGGCAGGCCATGGTCCTGGGTGTTTACATGGGGGACATGGTCCCAGCAGAAAGTAGTCACTATCAGGTGCTAGCATCACTTCTGACCTTGGGCATGGAGGTGCCAGTGCAACTCCTGGCAGAGCCAGTTCATTTGTTTGAGGCCAGAGACAGTGAACTGTCAACTCTACCATGTATGGCCCAAAGCTGTCCAACACACAAACATTTAGGGCTAGCACTGAGCATGACTGTGTATACGTACACACACACACACACACACACACACACACACACACACACACACACACACACACACACACACACACACACACACACCACTGTCACATGCAGGTCACCTGAAGACACATATGGCACCTTCCCATGGTCCTTCTTACCTGCTTCCATTCCCAACTCACACACATGCTGTCAACCTTTTGGGTCAGCCTAGGCCTTATGCAGCCCCGCACAACACCCTGTGCAAGTCATGATACCTGTGCCACATCCCTGTCGCCCTCACCATTGATGCAGGGAAATGAAGCTGTGTGTCTGGTGCACAGGGTGACTATATTAGTTAACATGTTCTTGTGTAATGCAGTGTTTTGTCATTCCACATGTAGTGATTAATGACAGATACTGTATGCTTGCATTTGCCATGAGTGCACCACATATGTTTGTGTACCTTATGTTGTATGATGTTGTAATGGCTGTATAGTTACACTATGACAGGTGTGTCATGGACCTGTTTATGTTTCTGTTTCAGGAATATGTTGGGATTACCTGTGGATACATAGCAGCAATAAAGCAACACAGGATGGCATGTCAGCACAGTACATATATGTCTTCAGCAAGGTATGCCACTATAGCACAGTGCATATATGTCTTCAGCAAGGTATACCACTATAAGTGCATGGCTCCATAGGTTCATATATGTATAACAGGCAAACAAGGACAATGGTGGCTTTCAGCATACTCATGCATCCCTAATCTTTGAACAGGTCAACTACCCTTGATAAGTGTCACCAGAGTTTTTGGAGCACACTGTCCTGATGGAGATGAGCCATCTACAAATATCCTGTGTCCAGTACAGACAGTTGCCCAACACCAATTGTGATTGGCGAGTTTTGCATCCCATTTTATCACCTACACATACTGTCTCACAGCAGATGTGTGCTTCACATGCATGGGGGGGGGCTTTTTCATGCAAGGCATACAGTCTGTGTTAAATACCCGTCTCTCCAGCATGTACTATGTATACCACAGTGATGTTGTAGGCATGCTGAACAGGTGAGATTTGTTAGTCATATCATGGATATGGTGGAGGTACACTGTTGAATCCAACACCTCTCTGTATGGAGCCATACATGTCCCTCCAAAGCATTTAGGAGACAGACTACACATGTACATTCATGACACAGACTCCATAGAACATGTTATCTACACTATGTATTGGTGCACTATGGAACCTGTGTGGCTGCTACAAGTGTATGATATGCCTGTGTATTGATACAGCAAGGGTGCCAATGCACACAGTGATAGTTGTGATGACTGCCACATTCAGTATAGCAGTGGCAGTCTGGGATGTACATCCCAAACCTGTTGGTATAGGATGTACAACAGTGAATGCTTTCCTACATCTTACCGACCAGTGAGAGTCAAAGGCTGCATTACTGTCTGTGTCCATAACTGCATGTGTAATGGCTCAACTGTGTGCAGTGTGGAGATATTACAAAAATTTGGAGGGGCATATCATTTCCCAAAGGATAGCACTGTGCAGTCATTGGCAGTTAGTCTTTGTCAGTGGCTCAGAGTACAACTGACTGTGTCTTAGGCCATCCTGGATAACTGCTGGTTCTGTGTGAGATTCTGTAACAGCTCCCAGTATGCAATCACTTGCTAATGTACTCAGTCAGATGTCACTGACAGTGGCTGTGACTCCAGACAGGGACTAGGTAGACACTGTACATCAATAACAGTGGATGGTGAACACCACTGGTGACTGCCATC
This sequence comes from Protopterus annectens, assembly GCF_019279795.1. Taxonomy (NCBI): domain Eukaryota; kingdom Metazoa; phylum Chordata; order Ceratodontiformes; family Protopteridae; genus Protopterus; species Protopterus annectens. Next base: position 1,221,940,229 of record NC_056746.1, on the reverse strand, counting down.
ATTGTGGCGTAGGTCTCCTAATGCTATCTTCCCAGAGTATGACTGTCAGACACTTGCCTATCCACCAGCTGACAAAACACTCTGTACATGAGGTACACAGTTTCGAAAGGCCTACACTACACAGGGACATACTACAAGAAGTCACTGAGCTCTGCCACCCTCAACTCAGACCCAGAGCCAACAGAGTTAAACCAATCCCAGTGGAAGCAAAGGTATGTGTAGCCCTTAGGATACTAGCTACAGGTAGATCAACTGGGGACATGATAGGGGTTTCACAGGCATCTGCATCTAGGATACTCCACCTGTTCCTGGATCCCATGCTACCACATGCCAGTGAGCACATATCTTTCCCCCTCATCGCTGAGGTGAGGGCCAGCAATATGCAACACTTCCACCATGTTTCACACTACCCTGAAGTACTGGGTGCCTTTGATTGCTCTCATGTACACATCAAGGCACCACTCAGTGAGGAGGGTAGAATCTACGTCAACCACAAGGGGTACCACTCCATCAACTGCCAGGTCATGTGCAATACCCAGGGGATTATCCTGAATCTGTGTGCTGGCAGCCCTGGCAGTTATCATGACTCCCATATCTGGCATGCATCACAGCTGTGCCAGATGTTTGCTGGGGGGGGGGGCATCCCACATGGCCATTTACTGGAGTATGCTGGCAACGCCCTGGAATTGTGGATGATAACACCTATCAGAAATGCACACACACTCGTGGAAGAACACTATAATAAGGCACATGCACAAACTAGGAACATCATAGAGCATGTGCTTGGGCTTCTAAAGTCACAGTTCCAGTGCCTCGATATAACTGATGGAGGCCTGCAGTACTCTCCAGCCACATGTGCACATATGTTCACAGTATGTGCTATGCTACACAAGCTGATCCTGAAAAAGCAGCTGCAGCAGGATCAGCAGAGGGAAGGGATACACAGCTCTCCACCAGTGCCTAGGTCACCACAGCCACAGTCACAGGAGGACTCCGAGAAGGAACTCCCTACTGATGTCACTGTAGGCAGATGTAGACATGCTCAGTATGTCCTGGCTTTGGCTAAGAGACAATACATAGCACATTCATTGACAACTTAGGGCCCTGGGACTGACACCTTATTCCTACTCACATATATATATTAAAATTGATGCCAGTCAACCCACACAACCTGTACTTATCCATGTACTGGCTGTGTACTGCTTGCATCAGACAGAGTCAGCCATGAACTACAGTTCTGTCAACTGCTGCATTCACAAGGTAAGCCTCTAACCTACACAGTACTTGTAAGGATTAGTATTATATGGTTTTGTATGTATGTATCTGATACATTTATACAATAAATATAGTGGGCTATTTGGACAGAAGTAACATCCACATGGGACTACAGATACCCAGTCTACTATCATGTGTCCTTTAATATTTGCAAAGGTCTCATGCATGGAATACTCACTACATCAGTCAAGGGAGATGTTAAACAGTGGGGGTACATGATATATGGACTACTGTGTATCCCAGCAGAACATACAGTATTGTTCCCACACTCCAAACACAGCATTATTCTCATACAACTGCTTTAATAGTAACTCATCAGTGATATATCAGCTGTCCAGGCAATCTCAGGAAAGCAACATAGAAAGTGATCACACATTGTATGTCTTACTTAATGCAGAAATAACAATGTACATATTTATGCTGTTGATTGTGTGATGAATGACTGCTGTATGCCTGAAATCTTGTGTGGCCCAGTGGAGAAGGAAAGCTAGCATGGATGATGGTGTTGACGATTCTAATCTAGAAATATTCACATCTTTTGGATGTGAGGTATTATTATGTTGTTTTCTTTACAGTCAGTTTATGTGTGATGTCACATTATTGACCTCTGTTACATAGTAAATACATCAGACAGCTGAAGAATGCCGTGGACAATTTGAGTGAAGTGCTGTACTGCAGAAATAGGGACAGATGTCATTGTCTGTAACACACAAAATCCTGGACTGGAGTACAGGTAGGTGTGGGCTGGAGTCAGTTTATAAGTACTGACAATTCCACTGGTCATGCTCATACACTTAGTTAAACAAAGTGCAATTCTGTTGCCCCTTAATCAAAATAACCTGTTATGTATAGATATGTATATACATACATGCATACATACATATATGGATACATATGTCTGTCACTATCTCACTCTCCCATAGATAGTGTATCTATCTCTATGTATATATAAATATATATATCCCTATATATACGTATATATCCCTATATATATATATATATATATATATATATATAGTTCCTATTAGAATGACGAAAATGCATTTTGTCAAATGCGTTTTCATCGACACCTAAAGAGTGAACAGGCAAAACTGCGAAGCGGCTGTTCAGCGAAATATTTCCCTGGGAAAGAAGTCATTTGACCATTTTGTTGCTTTGCTGTGTTCTGCACTGTAGTGTGGTCTCAGGGATTCCCTTGTCTGGTATAGCTCCCAAGCGTGAATGTGCAACAGTTACTGACCTTAGGGTTAGGGTGCGGGTTAAGGTAAGTGCATATGTATGAAAGTGTTTACTTTTTTTTTTGCTTTAGATGTACGGTTGAGTTAAGTGTATATGTGTTTTAAGCTGTTTACTTTTGTTTTGGAGGGGTAGAATTATGATTAAGATAAGTGTGTATGTGTTTGGAACTGTTTATGTAAATGTGCAACAGTTACTGACCTTAGGGTTAGGGTGCGGGTTAAGCTAGGTGCATATGTTTTAAAATGTTTACTTTTTTTTGTATTAGATGTATGGTTAAGTTACTTGCATATGTGTTTTCAGCTGTTTATTTTTTTTTGGGGGGGGTAGAATTAGGGTTTAGGTACGTGTGTATGTGTTTGGCACTGTTTATTGTTTTTTTTTTTCTTTGTTTTTGGTTGGAACAGCGATTTCTTTCCCTAGGAAAGAAATCGTTGTTCTAAGGTGTCGACATTTTCAGCTTTCACTGAAAAAGGGTCGATGAAACATCATTCGCTGTTTTAAGCATTCAGTGTTTTAATATAGACCCTATATATATATTAAAGGCTGAGCATTTATAATTTCTTTACCCATTGTTGATGGTATTTAAAATCAGAGGCATTTTATAAAAATTCATTACAATGGATTTTATTATAATGGGTTTTTATTGGTTAGACTGTGTTATGTTTAACTGTTTTTGAAACAACTTTATTTCATTTTATGTTAAATTTGATGCAACTCTTTTAATATTGCATAAATATACTAGAAAAGTCTTTTTTCTTTTTTCTTTTTTATATATGTACATACTTAGTATTATTGAACAGGTGACATTTGCAGTTTATTTACTGATTTGTGACTGACTAGCAACACAATATGTAATTATTGGGGGATGAAAAGTGCTATCAGAAATGTGATTTTCAGACTGTACATATTATTATTGTTTTATAGACATATGTGTTTTTAAACAAAATTTTTTATGAATGGAACATGTTTTAAATGATTGTTCTTAATGTAACATTCAGTTACAAGTGTGTTTAAATGGATTGGTTGTTGTTTCACTTTAAGGAAATTGTTTAATTAATCATCCAATTTAGAAGCTAGTTGTATATTAAGAGAGGAAATGTATTGGGCTGTGTCTGATGAAGCTGGTTTTCCAACGAAAACGTGTTTTCAGTGGTGTAACGTTCAAATTGAAGTATATTTTTTGAGGAGTACGCTTTTTTGCCTTGATTTGAGGTGTTTGCCTTATTGTGGAGCTTGGCTATCCCTGGTGGTTCTCCGTGCTTGCTTGCTGTGGTCTTTTTGTGGATTTTTGTATTTTCAGCCTTTTTTTGGTCGTGGTTCGTTATGGTCCGGAGATTACTGCTGCAAGCGCCTTCGGCGCTTGTGGGGAAGACGGCGTTCAGTTTGGAGCCGCACATTCACGCCAACTCACGGGTCAACTCACCCAATTGGTACAGCTCTTCACTCTGTTGGGGCAAGGATTACAGGCTGTCATCAGTGAACAGCGCGAGATACTCAAGGCCCTTACTTCCAGGATGGTCGGCAATGATTTGCGGCAGCCATTGAATTCCAACGGCGGTTTTATCAGTGTGCAGGACAGGGTGGATTCTCTTGATTTTGCGAACACGCCAGCAGTGTTACGGGACAGGGATGAGGCAGGTCCTAGCAACAACAACTTCATTCCAGCGGGGTCCTCAACCGTATCTGTTCCTTCTTCCACTTTTAAAGACTGGGTTAACAACAAACCGAATTTCCACTTCGGGGAAAACGATCAGAACCAGGTGGACTCCCATTCTACTTTCTCTCAAAACATGAGGTACCTTGAAAGAGCTTTGTACAGGTACAAAATTCTTGAACTGGACAATTTATACTTAAATGAGTGTCTCAATAAGCATATTGTCCCTAAGGGACTACGGGTACACAAGTATCCCAATAATGTAGTAAGTGGTAGTGATTTCCATACTGAATTGCTGAGACTGTTTGATGAATGTGGTTTGGGTATAGTGAAAGCTCTTATTAAAAGAAATGATTTAGAAATACAAACCTTACAAAAGGATATTTTTAAACACAATGATGCTGTTACCGTTGACCTGATGTTTACTATAGAAACGGAAAAACAGAAATATCATGACTTAAGAAAGCAAATTGACCAGCAATGTATTACTGTTTTAAATCGGAAACATAAAAAATTGAATCGTGATATTAAGGAGTATGCTGAGGGTAGACAGTATCCTAAACCTTCACTACCTAGGGGTGAGAATGTAAATCAAATGGCTTGTAGGGAGGTTTCCAGTTCTCTGGAAGTTCAATCTCCAGTACAGGAACCCTTTTTGCCTACACCCCAGTTCAAGGCCACTGACGAGGTTTATCAGGAAGATTTTTTACCCAGGAGGTCCGAGCGCCTCCGCAAACAGTCTTATTATCAACAGAGGAACCCACACCATATGGGACCCCAGCAGGGGAAGGTGGGGCAGCCATTCAAAGGGTGGAGGATGAACCAGCAAGAGGACTGGTGAGGGTAGGTAATATACACACGACAGCCATTGGGAAACATTTCATGTATACAAAAAAATGACTATCACATTTATAATTACAGTGATCTTGTTATTTCTGACACCTGGTTTTCCCTTTTTACAAAGGGTTTTAAATTTGTGCCTAGTAGGGGCAGTAGGCTGGTTAACACCATTTTGGATGTCAAACTTTTTATTCGTAAATTGAATTTGCAGCATTTACTTGGTCCAGTTTCCACTGGACATGCACTTAATTTGAAAAAATCTAGTACATTTAACCCCCCTTTACATCCCCAACTAAAAAATTTAGAAAACAGAATTGAAAAACAGATTCGGAGTAATATGGGGAGGTCTCAGTATGTACCTAATTTAAGTGTGGCCGAGGCCAATCTTCTAGCCCAATTGGGCGACAACCCTTCTGTTAGGGTCATGGAACCCGACAAAGGGGGTGGCACGGTCATTATGGACCAAGTTTTATATGAGGCTAAAATGTACAGTATATTGACAGACAGTGACAGGTATACTACTGTTTCCAAAAATAGTGGTACACATTATATAAAATTAAATTAGCTGCCAGAAGATCTATTGACCAGGATATTATTGAAATGGACCTTTTTTCTTTTTTGGATAATTCTTACCCAAAGGTACCAACCATATTTGGGGTGCCCAAGATCCATAAGAACGTGGAGGAATCGCCCTTGCAACCTATTGTGGCGGCCCAGGGGTCCAAAACCCACAATCTTTCAAAATTCCTGGATTGGAAGTTGAAGCAGTTGTGGGGTAAAAAACAGCATCTTCTTAAGGATTCGTGGGAATTTCTACCTGGTATCACTGAAGATTTGTATAGGCCAAACCTGCTTTTCGTCACAATAGATGTGGTAGACCTATTTTCAGTGATACCCCATGCCACTGGTCTGGAATGGATGGAAGAAGCGCTTTGGGCCAGCCCTGTTATTACTAATAATGATGTCCATTTGATCTTGCATTTATTGGAATTGGTGTTGAAACATAATTATGTTTTCTTTAGTGGTGAATATTTTCAACAAATATCCGGGGTTTCTATGGGAGCCAATTGTGCTCCCACATATGCAGATATTATTTTGTCTGTCTGGGAACAAAAATTTGTTTTAAATAGTGATTTTTCAAAGTATTGGATTCACTACAACAGGTTCCTGGACGACATTTGCATTTTTTGGACTGGGCGAGAACCCTGTATACAGGATTTTATAAATTACTTACATTCCACAACTGATTTTTTGAGGTTTACCTATCAAGTAACCGTGGATCAAGTAAACTATTTGGATGTTTCACTTAAAAAGCAAGGTGAGGGGTTTAGTTCTTGTATTTATAGAAAGCCTTCTTTCTCCAATGGATATCTTCACTACTTAAGTTCACATCTTAAGTTCACATACCAAAAGATCTATATTAAAAGCCAATTTGTTGGGTTTCCCATGACATCTGATGATCAATGCTTTCAATGTGAGGGGGACAAGCTCACGTCATTTTTTGTCGATCGAGGATATCCGATAGGTTTGATAAATTCTGTTAAAGATGAAGTTTGGTCTGGCAGGTCTGGCAGGTTTTTTCCCATTTTGGGGAAGAAAACAGTGGATCCACATGACGAGATTACCCCCTATACCAATGTTCCTGGTGGCAACCAGTTTTCCATGCAACATAATGTTCCTGGATGAGGACACATTAGATGCATTATTGAAAGGAACTCTAGTAATTTCAGGGATCTCGACAGTTTTAAGGACCTGTCTTGTAAGTTTGTTTATAAGAGGAGTTTTAACATCAAAAGGATACTTGAGCAGAACAACAGGCAGGGTAGATCGAACTCTCTTAGGAGAGGGACATATCGCTGTGGGGGTTGTACCCAATGTAAATATGTCATACATCAGGAATTTGTGTACCTAGAAAGTAGGAATAGAAAATTGTGTTCAAATAAGGTTTATAATTGTAACACCAATTTATAGTCTACCTTCTGCTGTTGCCAGGCATTTTATGTGGGCAGACTGAGGCAGCTAATATATGAACACTATTATGACATTTCAAAAAGGTCAGCACAAATGCACTTTATAGACATACGATTGAGTGCGAATCAGCAATATTTAAGTTCTTTGTGTTGGAAGCAATTGCAAGTTCTTTAGGGGTGGAAGTGGGGTGCTTTGTTATCCCACAGAGAGAAATGCTGGCAAATTTCTTTGGAATCCAACAAACCTCCTGGGTTAAACGATTCCATTTCCATCATGCCATATTTAAAATTAAAGGCTGAGCATTTATAATTTCTTTACCCATTGTTGATGGTATTTAAAATCAGAGGCATTTTATAAAAATTCATTACAATGGATTTTATTATAATGGGTTTTTATTGGTTAGACTGTGTTATGTTTAACTGTTTTAAAACAATATGTTAAATTTGATGCAACTTTAATATTGCATAAATATACTAGAAAAGTCTTTTTTTCTTTCTTTTTTATATATTTACTTAGTATTATTGAACAGGTGACATTTGCAGTTTATTTACTGATTTGTGACTTACACAATAATATATTGCAACACAATATGTTATGAAAAGTGCTATCAGAAATGTGATTTTCAGACTGTACATATTATTATTGTTTTATAGACATATGTGTTTTTAAACAAATTTTTTTATGAATGGAACATGTTTTAAATGATTGTTCTTAATGTAACATTCAGTTACAAGTGTGTTTAAATGGATTGGTTGTTGTTTCACTTTAAAAAAAATTTTTAATTAATCATCCAATTTAGAAGCTAGTTGTATATTAAGAGAGGAAATGTATTGGGCTGTGTCTGATGAAGTTGGTTTTCCAACGAAAATGTGTTTTCAGTGGTGTAACGTTCAAATTAAAGTATATTTCTTGAGGAGTATGCTTTTTTGCCTTGATTTGAGGTGTTTGCCTTATTGTGGAGCTTGGCTATCCCTGGTGGTTCTCCGTGCTTGCCTGCTGTGGTCTTTTTGTGGATATATATATATATATATATATATATATATATATATATATATATATATATAAACATACATCTCAGTCTCTCCCCATATATCAACATAACACACACACATATATATATATATATATATATATATATATATATATATATATATATATCTTACACACATAGCTACATTTATACATACATCCCTGTTATATACATAAATATGTGTGGGATGTCTGTATTGCCCTACATACCCCAGTAATGGTGAGTAAAGCTGCACTATCACACATCTATAATGTTGATCAAAGGATCCAAAGTAAGGGCTCAGCAGTACATAAATCACTTACCTAAAAACCCTTGCACCTGCTGGATGTCACCACATATACAGCAACATGTGAGCAGGTGGTGTAATGTATAATGTTGTCTACACATGCATGGACAGGGCACATTGTTCTTTCCCAAAGGCTTGCCTATCCAAATGCAATATCACTCTCCACACCAGAATGCTGTTCAACACAAGCCTAGTTTGTGTAATCCAGAAGCAGTTTGTCTGCAGTCATGTATAAAACAGACGTCAACCGTTGTGCTTGTGATAAGTACTGTGATGTATAGTGTGTAAGATTAAATAGGTAGGGGTTCTAGTGTCATTCTAGGCTATGTTTTGTGTGTGTGTGTGTGTGTGTGTGTGTGTGTGTGTGTGTGTGTGTGTGTGTGTGTGTGTATGTGTGTGTGTGTTTGCATGCATGTATCCCCCTGCTAAACAAATGTGAATCTCTCATTAACCATTGACTATCCATCTACAATGGTTCTGCAATTTTTGGCCCTGTAAGTTGCTGCCAGCTTCCAAACTGCCCTCTTCTACAAAGCCTGCTGATATATTCTACCTTAAGACTTCCAGCTGCCATTGTAATGTCAGACTTAAGTCATGGTATGTGCAAATATGTCTATAGTTAAGGTGGTCCGTGGATGCACCACCTCTGTGCAAGGAGATAGTTGTTGTTGTTCAGTCAGGTGTGATGCAGCCAGTGGGTAAAATGCTCTAAGAGCCACACACACAAACCTGGACACATTGAGGACAACACCACTTCTAGTTACTGTTTACAGGACACAGCACAGTAAACACACACTGCAAGTTGGCTGCATGTAGATTAAAACACTTACCTATCTAATGGCACACACTACAGTTCACAATACGTGACACACATGCTATACCTCAAGTCTGCATAGTACATCTTATGCTTGTTGACATCAGCAGGACTAGTTGTGGTCAGGCATTTGGAGGCCCACATCACCTACTACAACCAAAATACTGCAAAACCCTACTTCTTTCTAAGTTACTGATCCGATCATATCTATGTTGTATAGAGATACATACACACACACATGGAACCACCTGCAGAAAGATTAAAACTCCTACCTATCTAGTCTTAGACACTTTAGATGACAGAATTTGTTGCACACACCATGGAGGACAGAAAAGTATTGGAGCATGGTATCCCACAAGAGAGTGGTTGTGGTGAGACCAGCAATAGTAGTAGCCAGGCACCACAAATTCAAGGGATTCCCCTGCTTTCCACATTCCTCACAAGGTGATTGTGTCCTTTCAGTACACACCACATGAGTAGTGCCCAACTGCAGAATACCCATGTAAAACCTCCGACCTTAACTTAACAGGGTATTTGTATTATACTTCCCTCCATTGTTTGTCTGTGCTCTGTACAGACACGATATATGACTCTTTTCTTGTAAAATGATGGAAGTGACTGCAATACCTAGTTGCACTGAGGACAACTAGCATCCAGTGCCAAGCAGTGCCCCAGATCTCTCAGCCATCTGACATGTAAAGCCATGAAATGTGTTAGCGTGGATACAATCAGTTTCAATATTGTACACCTACTGACATAAAACAATAAGTGAGAAGGTTACTGAAAAACTAATCAATAAAAATAAAATGAAAACTCCAGCAAAGCTAGAACCTCCACTGAGTGACCTCTGAAACCTATTGTATCAGAAACACATGGGATCTATGCAAATGACCCTTATGAACATCAGGTGTTTCAGGTAATTGGCGATGCTGAATGTCCATGACTTGTTTCATCATTTTAATGGACAATTTCAGGACAATAAAGCCAAACCCCACTAGTTGTGGATATGCATATTTCGGCCTTGTTATGACCTCATCAGAACAGCACAAGCATAGTGTTTGACTAAGCAACACAGGGCTGTTATACCCAGCTGATGTCCATTATCATTAGGGTCATGCAAACATATCCCAAACAACAAACTAAAACAGTAAGTGAGAAGTTTAGTCAAACGCTCTGCTTGTGCTGAGCTGACGAGGTCATAAGGCTGAAATATGCCTATCTACCCTAACCAGTGGACCTCAGTGAGTGTTACACTATGCAATGAATGACGGGAATATGACTCATTCCACCTACCATGGCCTGACAAGGTGTTTGACAGTATTAGATCAGCAGGCCTTGCTGAAACCTGTGTAGGTTATTTACAAAGTGGAATGTTAGCTAGTGGATAGTGAAGTGTCTGTTAGTCATAATCTGGGAAGATAGCATTGGGTAGTCCTATGCTACAATGATGCCAATCACCATTGGACTTCCCTCAGGCATCATTAATGGAGTACCCTTTCTAGCCATTCCCTTCTCTGGAGTCACAGCCACTGTCAGTGTCATCTGACTGACTACATTAGCAGGTGATTGCATATTAGGAGCTGTCACTGAACCCCACACAGAACCAACAATTATCCAGGATGGCCTGAGACACACATTCAGTTGTTGTCAGAGCCACTAACAAATAGTAAATGCCAAGGACTACACAATACTATTCTTCTGGAATTCATCCACTCCTGGAAAATATAGTAGTGTCTGCACACTTCACACAGTTGAGCCATTACTTATAGACTTATGGACATAGAGATTGGTATAGCTTTTGACTTTCACTGATCGGTAATATGTGGGGATCCATTCAATTTTTTACAACCTATACAGAAAGGTATGGCATGTAAATCCCAGACTGTCACTGTCATACTGAATGTGGCACTCATCACACCTATCATTGAGTGCGATGGCACTTTTACTATGTCGCTACACAGGCATATATTACAACTGTAGCAGCCACACAGGTTCCATGATAAAAAATACATACTGTAGATAACATGTTCTATGCAGTCTGTGTCATGACCGTACAAGTGTAGTCTGTCTCCTGCATGCTTTGGGGGGATGTGATTGGCTGCCATACAGGGAGGTATCAGATCCTCCCACTATGTACCTCCTGCTAATCCAAGACAGGATAACACATGTATTATCTGTTCTACACATCTACAACATCACTGTGGTATAAATAGTACATGCTGGAGAGAAAGGTATGTATCCCAGACACTACACCCTATATGTAACAGGCTCCCCATGCATGTGGAGCACACATCTGTTATAATGTACGTCATGTGCAAGTTACACAATGGGATGCAGACCAAGATAATCATAACTGGTGTAGGACAAATGTCTGTAATAGACACAGACAGTTTATAGATGGGTCATCTCCATCACCACAGCTTGTAGATGTATTACCTCCCGAAACCCTGGTGACACTTATCGAGGGTATCAGACCTTTTCACAGATTAGGGATGCATGACTATGCTGGATGATGCCATTGTCCTTGTTAGCCTTTTATACACATATGAACCTATGAAGCCATGCACCTATAGTGCTGTACTTTGCTGAAGGCTTATTTCTTCTGTGCTGACATTCCATCCTGTGCTGTGGTGTCTATGGGCTTATTGCTGCTGTGTATCCATAGGTGTCCCCTACAGACTCCTGAAACTGAACTATAAACAGGTCTGTGACACACCGTTCATTATGTAAGTATACAGCCATTACAACATCATACAATATAAGGTACACAAAATTACATGGCTTACTCATTGCAAATGTCAGCATACAGTATCTGTCAGTGACTAGTACAAGTGGCATGGCAAAGCAACACTGGATTACACAATAACATATTAATTTATATAGTCACCCTGTACAACAGACACATAGCTTAATTTCCCTGCATTGATGACAAGGATGACAGGGATGTGGCACAGGCGTCATCACTTGCACAGGGTGTTGTGTAGGGGTACAGGATTCCTTCCAGGATTATATAATTCTCAGCATCAGTAAAAGGGGCACGACATCTGTCATACATGTTTCCTGAAAGACAACAAAATGGGAACACATGCAGGATCACATACATGGAAGTACACTATGAAGAGATACAGCAAGAACAGAATGGCTGGCAGTATCCACTGGTTGATCTCATCATATTCCACAGGGTGCAAACATAGTAAGTGTCTGGATACAACTAAGATACTAGCAATAGTCAGCTATTCCCATTTGTGCCATGATGGATACTACTGTATGATCACACACCGGAGGGTATTGTAGTGTGACCCTAGGGCCAACCCCCCTGATAATATGTCAAAACAACAGTGCCAAACAAATAGCAGTGTTATATTACAACCACTATAAAGGGACATTCCCACAAGACCAGTGTGCTACATTGACAAAAAGCATTCCACCCTTGATGTACTGTACATCCCCTGTAAGTGCAATAAATCTGGAGATCAATGACATGTCACCATTGCAGTTCTAAGAAAGGCTTAATTCTGTAATCCCATTCCCCCTAAGTATATTCACACATATGCATCATGTTGTAATCAAAAAGGATACATACCTGATGGAGTACAATACTCCTCTGTTGATATGTGCAGATATATAAAGTTTTTGGCAACACGTTTACTGTCTGAAGAAAGTCTCATACAAACTGGTTCCCCTAGCCAGCTATTTGTCTTAACATGGTTCTCATTAGCAGGTGATTGGCTCTTACCCAATCTGTGGTTCTGAAATGTTAATTGCAGCCAACACAGCTGATATGCAGTATAATCAGCCAATGGCATGCAACCACTGAACAAGATATAATGCCTTCATGTAGATAAGAAGCCCTTTTTAATATGTTGTGCTGGACAATGCTGGGGTCAAGATACTATATCATTGCAGAGCATACATCTGTAGCAGCTACTTTTACATACAGATGTGTGTGCTGCAGGCAATAGGCATAGCCAGGGAGTGTGAATGCCTTGGAAGGCAACAAGTTGTAAGAGTAACTGTGAGAGCTGTTGCAGTCTTGTTGTAGATGAAGAGTCAGATTAAGGGTACCCATTCCACTGCATATTAAGGCATGTGTTTAAGGTAAGTATGTTAGGCAATGGTATCACTAATAGAGTACTAGGCAACATGTTTGTTTCATCCTTGAGCCACATAGGGGTAAATATACCATTATGTCAACCATTTGGGCAACTGTCAGGCCATGTGTTGCATTATGGTACTCATTTGGAATGTATCTGCTGGTAGCCCTTCTTACTAGAATTACCTTCATATATGTTAGTTAGTTGTGCTAATCTGTAATATCATTATGAAATGGTTGTGTGCTGCACTCTGATATTAGTGAGCCTCATTTGCATTATCTAAGTTAAAATCCTCTGTAAATGCATATTAATGCATGACCTGACACTTTATGCATTTATAGTTTTGCTATAGGGATATGTCATGTGTGTTCCTATCTGCAGGCTTGTGACTTCCATCAGTGAAAAGCAGACATTTCATTTGAAATGCAATGTGTAGATAAAGAGTGCATGACTCAAGTCATTCATTGATGGCTTCACAATAATGTAATTTAAATGCTACACACCACTGGATTTGAACCCAGGACTATGTGTGGCAAAACTTACTATTTACAAAGCATTTAGCAGACTGAGCTACTGAGTCACTGTTACAGCCTATGTATTTGTGAAGGTATAAGGGCACACATACAGTCTCTGATATACCTAAATTACATCCATTATTATGTGCCTGGCTGTATAGGGATGAATTTCTCCACAAGAGTCCAAGATGAAAATATTTTTTGCCATTAATGTTTTAGCAGGTGAACTTGTACATGTTGCTGCTACAATCATCCATTTGCCTACTATTAGAGACCTCACGTACACCCATTAGTCTGTGTCTGGCTTTCTAGTGGTATAGTCCTCTACCAGAGTCCAAATTGCACTCCAAATTTTTCCATAGCTTTTTCAGTAAGTTTTCACAATGGGGCATGATGCATAGTTCTGCTTAAACATGCTTAATTACAGTAACTTACAATTACTATGTTTTGCTTAAACCACATGTTTTAATTAACAGCTGTGTGGTGTGGCAGTTTAATGCAGTGGTCTGCAGGTGTAATGGTCTCTGGTTCGAAATAGGGAACAGATGTTTAACTTCCACATGTTTATTATAATTTAAAACACATATATCAAAACAGCTCCATTTAGCTGAGGTTAGTAACTCTGAGCAATGCACTGTATCATGCTGGGTTGTGCACAAAATCTTTAATGAAAAGAAAATGGGGAGCTAGGACAGTGATAAAATGGGGTGCAAGCAAAGGGAAAATCCTAGTGAAATGCAAGTAGGTTGTGAAGACTGGTAGAGATGGGTGAAGGCTGCCAGCCTAGTCAAATAGAATTTGGTACATAATTCTGTCATTTGTAAATATGAATGTTGAAATACAGGCTTGTTTTCTTAAATGAAAGAATATGCTGAGAAATGATGAACTTAAAACAATGTCACAACATTGCCCTCTGCTATAAAGAAAGCTAAGTCAAGCATTTTTGTCTGTCTTTTGAAGTTGAAATTATTTCATGTCTGTCCCTTTGAAGTTAGAATTTGGAGTAGATGAGTCTGGAGTGAAGCATCCTGCCTATTGTTTTAACTTAAGGAATAATTACTAAAGTATGCATGTGGAATGTCTTTTATTGATGTTGTTTCCTGCAGGTGCAAGATAACAAGAATATAGTCTCTGTCAGCCTGAGAACCCCAGGAAAGTGTGAAATGATGTAATGGGAATCAGGACTGAAAATAGCAATTTAAAAAGAGAGAATCAGAAGGCATTAAGCATTTTTGTCTGCACCATCCAACTCACACCACTGTCTTGCTCATATGTAAGTTATCTTAGACTTGTGTTTTCTTTTAGAAATAGCTAGGAACTAGAAAGATAAGAATATGTGTTTTTCTGCTATGTCAGAACTGTACTACTGAATTATTTTAAGTATTTCTTTGTGATCTCTGATCTCTTGACTAGCACTGTGTAGTAAGAAGTATTATCTTGTGTTATTATTATTTATTAGTAAATATTTTAAAACCATTCAACTGTGGCTGTTTTGTGTAGAGGTAAGTTAAGCTCTAAGCGTATATTGCATGTATATAAGTATCCTGTGCCAAGTCACTCTAATAAGCCTTGACAGTTTAATCATACTACCAATTGGATAATAATATTGCACAGTAATAATTGGACACCCTTTCATAAGGGCCTTTGAGTAGGTTATAAATATTAGTGGGTGGTGGCAAGTGGAACTACCGTATAGTCTGGGAGAAAGGGGCACAGCTGGAGAAACTGTGCCAGCCTTCCCCATGAGTGTTGATGTGGTTGTATAAACTCTTTTCAAAGTGCATTAGAGTGTGTGTCAGCTACTTGGGCTGGGACACGAAGCACTGGTTGGACAGAGAGGGTGCTAGAGGTTTTAGCTTGCCCACTAGGCTGAGATCTGGACCCTAAAACTGTGCTAGTGGGGAGTCTTATTGTGGACCTGGAGAGCAAGGGAGTAACCAGTCCCAGACTGACTGTGATCTTTGTGTGCTCTTAAGGGAAATTTCACTTTACTGTGTGTATTTGTTATCCTTTCCTCATATATGAGATGTTCTGAGCAGTGTTAGTGGTGAGGATTGAGGCTCCTTGATTGCTTGGCCAGGGCACGGGCATCACATAGCCTGTATTTCAATATTTATATTTACAAATGACAGAATTATGTATCAAATTTTATTTGACTAGGCTGGCAGCCTTCACCCATCTCTACCAGTCTTAACATTTCTCTCCCTCTCCCCGGAAAACTCAAGCTAGTTTTTCAAGTGACCCTTGAGAAATACTGAATGAGAGAGTTAGGTCTATCTGAGTATACCTTCCCCATTCCCTGTCCTGAAAGCCCATCTGCATTGGCATTGCTAATCCCACTGGGGTGCTGCACTGACATATCACATGCTTGCAACCCCAGGCTCCATCTTAGCAACTTGGTATTTTGCTGGCTGGCTTTGTTTAACCATGTTAAGGGGTTGTGATCTGTCATAACAGTGAATTTTCTTCCATACAGATAATGCTGAAGTTTCTGCAGTGGCCACACTATGGCTAGACATTCCTTTTCTACAGCTGCATAGCATTCCTCATTGGGTTGGAGCCTATGACTAAGATAAACCACTGGGTGCTCTTTGCTCTTTCCCCTCTGAATAAATCTGGCTAAGTACAGCCCCCACCCATTGGTTTGAAGCATCCAACCGCAGAACAAATTATTTCCTGTAATCTGCACTGCCTAATACAGGGGGTCTTACCAAAGATTCTTTAAGCTTCTGGAATGCCTGATCACATGCTGGGGTGCACACTACCTTATCTGGCCTGTTCTTTCTTCTCAGGTCTGTGAGGGGAGCAGCTATGGTACTATAATTGGGGACAAACTTTCTGTAGTACCCTGCTGTCCCTAAAAATGCCCTCACCTGCTCTTTAGTAACAGGTGCAGGCCATGACTGAATGGTTTCCACTTTGGCAGGTTCTGGCCTTATCTTACCACTCCCTACTCTATGTCCTAGGTAGGAGACTACCATCATACCCACCTGACATTTGCTCGGCTTAATGGTCAGCCCTGCCTCCTGTAGTCTGCTCAGCACTTCCCTGACATGCTGAAGGTGCTCTGGCCAGGAATGGCTGTAGATGGCAATATCATCTAGGTAAGCAAGGGCACACCCTCCTGCTTCTGCTAGGATATGATCTACCAGCCTCTGGAAAGTCACTGGGGCATTCTTTATCCCAAAGGGCATCTTTGTGAACTCATACAAGCCAAAAGGAGTCACAAATGCTGACTTCTCCTTAGCACTGGGAGTCAAGGGCACCTGCCAGTCACCCTTAGTAAGATCAATGGTTGTAAGATACTTAGCACCACCCAGCTGCTCTAAGGCCTTATCTGTCCTAGGCATGGGGTAAGCATCTGACATTGTGTGACTATTTAATTTCCTGTAGTCCACACAGAACCTGGTGCTGCCATCCTTCTTTGGCACTAGCACCACTGGGGATGCCCAGGGACTGTTGTACTCTTGAATCAGCCCTAGTTCCAACATCTCCTGTACCTCTTCCCTCAGAGTCTGTTTGACTATCTCAGGCACTCTATGAAGGGCCTGCCTAATAAACCTTTGGGGTCCTGTATCCAGCTGGTGCTGCACCAGGTGGGTGCACCCTGGTTTCCCAGTGAACATGTCCCCAAATTCCTGCAACACTGCCCAGATTTCTCGAATCTGGGTAGGAAATAGCTGCTGGGACATTGCTACCACTTCCACTGAGGTGTCAGACCAAGCCTCACTGAGGAGATCAGTCCCCAGATCTCCCTCAGACTCCTCCTGCAATCCACTGCAAATGCTCAGCACAAGGGCCTCCCTATCATGGTAAGGTTTCATCATGTTAAGATGGTACAATTTGTTCCCCTACCTCCTGCCTAGCAGTTCCACCATGTAGTTAACACCACTTACCTTTCTTACCACCTTGTAGGGAACCTCCCAAGCTGCTTGCAGCTTATTGTGTCTGGCAGGAATGAGAACCATTACCTTCTGTCCCACAGCATACTCTGTAGCTTGAGTATTCCTGTCATACCACACCTTTTTCTGTTGTTGGTCTTCTTCCAGATTCTCCTGGGCCAAGCCCATGAGTTCCCTGAGCCTTGTCCTGAGGTTTAGGATGCATGCCACAACAGACTCCTTGTGAGACTCGCACTCACCTTCCCACTCATCTCAAATTAAATCTAGAGGTCCACTCACCCTATGCCCATACAGCAACTCAAAGGGTGAAAAATCTGTGAATTCATGGGGAACTTCTCTGTAAGAAAACAACAGATGGGGTAAATATTTGTCCCACTCCCTCTTAAACTGATCTGCAAATGCCTCTAGTATTGACTTGATTGTAGAGTTTAACATCTCAACAAGACCATTAGTCTGGGGACCGTAGGGAGTGGTCTTCATGTGCTTCACCCCACAGGACTTCCACAGACAAGCCATCAGGTCTGACATGAAATTGGCACCTCTGTCAGTATTTCTTTTGGGAAATCTACCCTGCTTAAAATCTCTAACAAAGCATTTGCCACCTTCTCTGCCTCAATGGAGGACAAAGCCACTGCATCAGGGCATTGTGTAGCATAATCCACTACCACTAGAATATACTTTTTCCCTGCGGAACTTGGGGTACTCAGAGGACCCACAATATCCATAGCTACCCTCTGAAATGGCTCCTCAATCATGGGCAAAGTTATCAAAGGAGGTCTCACCTTAACTCCTGCCTTGCCTATCTTTTGGCACTGCTCACAGGTCCTGCAGTACCCTATTACATCTCTGGAAATGCTAGGCCAATAAAGGTTCTGCATAATACGCCTCTTTGTACATTTTATGCCCATATGACCTGCAAAGGGAATATCATGGGCTATGGCTAGAAGCACCAGATGGTAGGCTCTAGACACTGCCAACTGCTGCACTCTCTCACCTTCTAGCCCTCCCTCAGTGATCCACTCTCTGTATAGTAACCCTTGGTCTCAGTATACAGATTCCCCCTTTCCTTGAGGATCAGGCGCCTTCCTAGTTACCTGCCTCAGGCCTTGCAATGTAGGGTCTGACAGCTGAGCCTGTCTCAACTCTCTCCCTGTAACCCCTTCCCAGCTCCCCTTCCACAGGAAGTCTGGCATCCTCTGACAGTGGTGCCTCACTGTCAGACTGGGTACTACTACTCACCACTACCTTTGCAGTCACTCTGTTCAAGGGAACATCAGTATCTACAAGCAGCTGTGGCTCACCTTCAGTCTCACTGCTACAGAGTAGCACCCTCCCTGAAGTAACCACTTCACCAGTCCTGGCTGCAAGTATGCAGTCTGTCTGGGTCTCCCCCAGGCTAACAGTCCCACATGCTTGTCTCCTAGCCTGACTGCATATAACTGCATAAGCACATAGTACTGCCTCATCCAAATCCTTCCCTATCAGGACATCTGCAGGATGGTAGTTTAATACCCCTATTGTCTCAAGACAACCTACTATTAGCATTTTGTCTCTCCCACTTACTGGCTCCCTCACCTTTTGTTCCCCACCTTGTCTCCATGGACACCTGTATGCCACATGGCCCCAATGGTTGCATTTAACCCTAGCTCCTGGATGTGTACCTGGACTAGTGGCTTCCATTGCTACTGGCAGATTATGTTGGGGCGGTCTGTGCTGCCCATCATGGGTTCCTTTAGACCCATGAGCAGTACTGTGGGTTCCTTTCTGGTGCAAGGCTGCCATGCTTGCCAGGTATAGGTCTCCCTTTTTCCCCAACTCATCTGAAGTAGCACATTGTCTATCAGCTAACCAGATACTCATGTCCTCAGGCAAAATGCTAAGGGCTTGTTCCCACACCAAAAGGTCTGCCAGTGCTTCAAAAGTGGTGACCTGACATCCACTTATCCACCTATGGAAATAAGTGCTCAATTCAGCAACATATTTACACACACTTTCATCTGCCTTGCGTTTATGCTCATGAAACGTTTTCCTATACGTTTCAGGTGTTAGCTTAAAAAACTCTAACAGACACTTTTTTACAGCAGTATTATCAAAACATGCAATGCCAGACATTTTAGATAATACAGTTACGGCTTTACCATGGAGTAAGGGGGTCAGGAACCATACCCAGAGCCCTTGGTCAGCTTCATACTGTCTACATACCCTCTTAAACATATGAATAAAACTATCAAAATTATCCCCCTATTTAAACTGTGGAAAAAATGTACTGACCTTTTGTGCTTCTGGGGTCCAGTTACTCCCTTCCACAGTACCACCATGACTCTGGTGAAGAGTCAGCATCTCCCTCTCATGCTGCCTCTGCCTCTCTTTTTCCTCAGCTTCTAGGCATAGCAGTTTCTCATTCTCATCACTCTCTAGACACCTCAGTCTCTCAGCTGCTTCTAATTCCACATGCTTGGCCTCCAACACAAGCCTCTTTTGCAACAGCTGGATGTTTAAGTCCACTGCAGAAAGGTTGAGCTGTCCATTCCCTGAGGGTATTATATCTCCACTGCCAGTCTGATGTTCCTCCTGATTGCTGTATTCTAATGCAGCTGTAACCAAGGCTGCAGTCAAGTCTGCCTTAGTCAGGTTTCCATGCACCAGTCCCCTAGCCTGGCAGATCTCCGCCACCTGGTTCCTTGTCAGCTTTCCATATTCCTCTGCTGAAATGCTGCCTGCTCAGCCTGACTAACTAAGCTAACAAAAGAAATAAAAAAATGTGATCTGAACTCTGAGTATTCATTGTGTGGCTGTTTTTGAGTACAAAAATACCTTCAAAGCTCACTCTACACAAGCTACAGGATTCACTCTACCCACACTACTACAAGCCAATTAGTATTTGCCACCTAATTAATATGTGATGTGGATATCCCACCGCTGCCTAACCACAAATGTGAGGTTATCCCAACCATTGCCAAATGACAAACGTGACGCACGTGCCCTGGCCCAGCAATCAAGGACCCTAAATCCTCACCATTAACACCAGAGAGGGGGTCTCATATATGAAGAAAGAATAACAAATACACACAGTAAAGTGCAATTTCCCTTAAGAGCACACAGAGATCACAGTCAGTCCGGGGCTGGTCACTCCCTTGCTCTCCAGGTCCCCAATAAGACTCCCCACTGGCACCGGGTCCAGATCTCAGCCTTGTTGGCAAGCCGAAACCTCTAGCACCCTCTCTGTCCAACTAGTGCTTTGTGTCCCTGCCCAAGTAGCTGACACACACACATACTCATGCACTTTGAGAAGAGTTTATACAACCATATCGATACTCCTGTGGAAGGCTGGCACAGTTTCTCCAGCTGTGCCTCTTTCTTCCAGACTATACGGTAGTTCCACTTGCCACCACCCACTAATATTTATCACCTACTCAAAGGCCCTTATGAAAGGGCATCCAATTATTGCTGTGCAATATTATTATCCAATTGGTAGTATGACTAAACAGTCAAGGCTTATTAGAGTGACTTGGTACAGGATCCTTATATACATGCAATGTACTCTTAGAGCTTAACTTATCGCTACACAAAACAGTCACAGTTGAAAGGTTTTAAAATATTTAATAATAAATAATAAAAACACATGATAATACTTCTTACTACACAGTGCGAGTCAAGAGTTCAGAGATCACAGAGAAATACTTAAAGACAGCTGAGCTCAACTCTCTCTGTAACCTTCCCGGCTTGCCCACAGTCTGGCATCCTCTGACAGTGGTGCCTCACTGTCAGACTGGGTACTACTACTCTCACCACTGGCCTTTGCAGTCACTCTGTTTTCGAGGAACATCAGTATCTACAAGCAGCTGTAGGCTCACCTTCAGTCTCACTGCTACAGAGTAGCTCACAGCACACACTGGGAAGTAAACCACTTCACCAGTCCCATGTGCTGCAAGTGCAGTCTGTCTGGAGTCTCCCTAGGCTAACATCCCACATGCTTTGTCTCTCCTAGCCTGACTGCATATAACTGCATAAGGCTAACCATAGTACTGCCCTCATCCAAATCCTTCCCTATCAGGACATCTGCAGGATGCTGTTAGTTTAATTACCCCTATTGTCTCTCCAAAGACAAATCCTACTATTAGCATTTCATCTCCCACTTACTGGCTCCCTCACCTTTTGTTCCCCACTTTTGTCTCCTATGGACACCTGTACCTAACATGGCCCCAATGCTGGTTGCATTTTGCCCTAGCTCCCTGCAGATGTGTACCTGGATCTAGTGGCTTCCCATGCATACTGGCAGATTATGTTGGGGGAGGCGGTCTGTGCTGCCCATCCGCTTCATGGGTTCCTTTAGACCCATGAGCAGTACTGTGGTTCCTGGGTTCTGGTGCAAGTCGCTACATGCTTGCCAGGTATAGGTCTCAGTCTCTTTCCCCAACTCATCTTTGAAGTAGCACATTGTCTATCAGCTAACAGATACTCATGTCCTCAGGCAAAATGCTAAGGGCTTGTTCTCACACCAAAAGGATGCTGCCAGTGCTTCAGAAGTGGTGACCTGACATCCACTTATCCACCTATGGAAATAAGTGCTCAATTCAGCAACATATTTACACACACTTTCATCTGCCTTGCGTTTATGCTCATGAAACGTTTTCCTATACCTGCATCTTAGAACAATATCTTTTGAAATAAAACCAACTATTTGGCATGATATAAAAAGGGTGGTGTTTGATTCAGTAAAATGTATTCCAGGAGAAGGCGAAGGCCGAGGTACCAGAAATAAAAGAACTTTCAAACCTACAGTGAATGTGTTCCTGTTTTGTATATCCAGCGATTTTGGTGCTTTGAAGGAGTGGAGGCGTTGTGTTTTCATACAGTTATGTCGGTGAACACCACTACTACTGCCATGTCCTCCAGTGAGTGCATTATCAACTCCAACCTGGCCAGATCTGGCATCTATGTGGAAGGAAAGTGAAGAAAAAAATGGCTACTGGACAGTGACCCTGGGATAATGTGGGCTGCTCGACTTCTCTGGAGAGGTATGTGGAACTGGAGGAGAGCCATGGTGAAGGAGATCACTACATTTTATGATTTAAAAATTTACTTGAAAAAATATATCCCGCCTCCAATATTACTCCCAGGGTACTGAGTCAGCGATTACGAAGGGCCATCTGCTCTCTTTGAGTTTCTGAGGCGAGTCGGCTTGTCCACAGAGAATGGAAAGACATTCTTTCAAAGTACGAAGTTACGCCGTTGTGGGGTATTTGGCAAAAAGAAAGAAAATGAAAAGAACTTTAAATACAAGACTTGCGCCTCTATTCTGCACCTCCCAAGATAAACTTCTTATAGGAGGAGAGTTTGGTGGCAGTGTTCAACAAAATTTGGTTGAAAACAAAACAAGTCCAAAATTGAAACTGAAATTGATTTCTCAAAAAAAATACCTCGATGGATGTCAAGGATCACGATTCGGACAAGCTGTTTTCTTGGGAGTAAGAAGCTTTAGAGGAAGCCGAAGGCGCCCTATCAGATCACGCATGGTGGCGTCGAAACAGTTTCCAGATCAGGCGGGGAGACACTTCTGTCAGCGTCTTCTGCAGATCGAAACTAGTAGCAGGAAAAAGTGTTTCTTTTGAGAGCCTAAATGTAGAACAGGAGGACCTCGCTATTACAGACCAAACGTGGGAGGAAAGCCGATGTTTATCGGAGACTAGTCATCTTGCTCAGCAGAGAAGGAAAAGGAAGAGGCGCCATTTTTCAAACTAAGGGGAGAAAAAGGTAACATCGTGGCGAATGACGCAAGAGGAGGGATTAAGCGTTCACAAACTCTGACTCTGGTGGATTCGGATGGGGTGGTACAGTTCCTTTGTGGACTTGGACTTATAGTTCCTCGTTATGGACTTTCATAGAGAGGTATTAACGGAAGCTTTAACATTGTGAATATCTCAGTTTAAACATTTTGAGTCTGGTATACCAAAACAAGTTCTGTTTAGCAGTACAAAGTTTGTTCCTGTATGTTTCCCTACTTTTGGCAGATGTATCTTTAGAAAATAAAGACAGTTTGTGTAGGAAATTGCACTTAAAGGAGTTTTTTCCTATAAAGAATGTACAACCACCTGTGTAGATAATGTGGAAGGAAATGGGATTGGATGTTGAAAAATTTTTAAATGGTACATAGAGCAATTCTTTTGTTAAACATGACTTTGCATGAAAGCCTGAGTTTGTTGATATTCCAGTGCACATGGATGAGTTGATAATGAAAATGAGTGGGTTTTGCATTCAACACTTGGTTATGGAAGGTTGATAAGTGCCCAAAGTACCATATAGGCAAAAGTGAATTTATGCCACTCTAGAAAAGCAACGCAATAAATGGGTGTTTAGAAAAAACTTATTAAAAACCATTGGTATAGATGAATATAAAAGTTTCAGGAAGAAAGAAACATACACCTACTATTTGAAAAGTGCAAGAATGAATGGAAGGCTTTGTCTGATTTAAGGAGGTGAATAAACAGGTATGTATTCACCCAGGCAGACAAGGGAGGGAACTGGGTGATCTTACCAAGACATGACAAATACAGTCCATAGCATTGGATCTTAAGTTGAATGACACGGACACATATTTGGAATTTGTCTTGTAATCCTCAGTGAAAGATTTAATTTCCAACTACTGGATCTTCTTGAAAGGGGTGAGAGATTAGGTTTCCTGACCACTACTGATGTTAGGAAATTGTATGTGCATGAAAAATCCTAAAGGGGCCAGATTTTTCATTATCTCCCAAATACACAAGGACATCAGAAATCCACCAGGACGTCCTTCAAGAAGTTTCAGGAAAAGGAGGTTATTTGCAGAATGTAGGAATTATTCTTGGATTCCTTATTAAAAGATTATTTGGCAAGGGTACAATCTCGTACGTGAAAATACAAATGAAGTGGTGCACAATGGTCCAGGGACACCAAATGGGAAGATGACTATTATTATTGGGCTAGTGATGGATGCCAAATCTTTATACACCCCTAGCACTGGTTAGGCAACATGGTCTAAAGGCAGGTGGAAAAATGATGGAGATGGACCAAAACATATTTCATTCTCAACTCTACTGGAATTCTTGCCTGACACACAATTGTTTTACAGCTTTGAAGGAGATATTTTTGTAAAAAGAGGGCATTGTGCAATGGGGCAGCCCATACCATATATGCTTATTTTGATTCTATGGCCCATTTTGAGAATTGCTTAAGGATTATCCCTCAGCATTTTACAAGAGCAAGGTAGTCAAACTAGATTTGTTGATGACTTGTTATTTTTGTGCAAGGAGGGCAATTCCAGGATCTTTGGGAAGTTTGGTTTACCAGAGAGATCAAAGGAAAAATTCTTGAGACTAGGATTTCACATATTTCATTGGAGGGAAAAAGTATTCCAATATCTAGATGTAGGAAACTTTATCTGATGCATGGATAACAAGACACAATACAAAACCATTCCATAAAAGACAGCAGCAGAGAATTTTTGCATGCATCCAGGCATGCACAGTGATTCTCTTGCTCAAGTCTTTACCTATACTTGGAGTAATTTAAACGAGAATAGGTATACACCTAGGAGGAGGTCCATGATTTCCAGTATTATTATCCAATTGGTAGTATGACTAAACAGTCAAGGCTTATTAGAGTGACTTGGTACAGGATCCTTATATACATGCAATGTACTCTTAGAGCTTAACTTATCGCTACACAAAACAGTCACAGTTGAAAGGTTTTAAAATATTTAATAATAAATAATAAAAACACATGATAATACTTCTTACTACACAGTGCGAGTCAAGAGTTCAGAGATCACAGAGAAATACTTAAAATAATTCAGTAGTACAGTTCTGAAATCACAGAAAAGCACATAGTCTAATCTTTCTAGTTCCTAGCTATTTCTAAAAGAAAACACAAGTCTAAGATAACTTACATATGAGCAAGACAGTGCTGTGAGTTGGATGGCCCAGACAAAAATGCTTAATGCCTTCTGATCCTCTGTTAAAATTGCTATTTTCAGACCGGATTCCCATTACATCATTTCAAACTTTCCTGGGGTTCCCAGGCTGACAGATACTACATTCTTGTTATCTTGCACCTACAAGAAACTACATCAATGAAAGACTTTCCACATGTAAACTCTAGTAATTAATCCTTAAGTTAAAACAATAGGCAGGATGCTTCACTCCAGACTCATCGACTCCAAATTCTAACTTCAAAGGGACAGGCATTAAATAATTTCAACTTCAAAGGACAGACAAAAAAATGCTTGTCTTAGCTTTCTTTACAGCAGAGGGCAATGTTGCTACATTGTTTTAAGTTCAACATTTCACAGCATATTCTTTCATTTAAGAAAACAAGCCTGTATTTCAACATTCATATTTACAAATGACATAATTATATACTGAATTCTATTTGACTAGGCTGGCAGCCTTCACCCATCTCTACCAGTCTTCACGTAGGTATGTGCAGGAAGGGTGTAGGAAAGAACCATAGGTATCCATTTCTTGTACAGCAACAATTGTGCATTTGACAGAATTTGTAGATGAATTTGGACTGTCAGCTCCAGAGAGAGGTGTGAGCACAACATAACTGTGTTGCCAAGCCAATTGGACCAAATTACATGTGTCCATTGGTCATGTGTGCAAAACCCAGAGCTATGTATGGGATGATATATATATTTTTTGGGACAGATGACCATTTTCTTTAAGGTGAGAGTTGAATGTTGGGGAAGGGACATAGGTATGTGTGCGGAAGTAGGAAGGAAGGTGAGGAAGCTTTTACAGACAGGCAAGACAGACAAGACAGCAGACAGGGGTAGTGTGTAACACAAGAAGGAGGTGAACACCTTGGATTGGGAGGGTGTTGTGGAATCCCAGTCTCAGGTACCACCACAAGGTCACAGTGTGATTAAAGTCCCCACCCATGGGACTGTCAGCACTGCTATTTGACTGCCACTGGGGTGGCAGTGGTGGAGGCTGGGCTCTGGGGTGAAGCTGTCTCACCAGCATGGTGAGCATGCCCTCCATCCAGCACAGTTGGTATCCAAAATCATAGAATCCAATCCTACACACTAATCCTAGTAGTTCATCCTAGGTGACAACACCCCCTCCACCACCGCTCCCAGAGGTGCCACCCAATGCTGCAGGTAGTTCAAGGGCAGCACAGGGGGCACCACCAGGTTGGGTCCCAAATGTGTTGGGCTCTGGTGCCATGGCCGGAGGAGCCAGGGTAAGTGGATCACCTAGAACTGGCCTACCTTGTCGTACTGTAGTAAATTTGTTATAGCAATAAGTTAAGTTTAGTAATAACCAAACTAATGTTAGCATTAACATAATGGATTAATGTAAATACATATTTAGATATATTATGTGGACACAACATTAAATAACATAACAGTAAGTATGTTAACAGCAAACCAAAATTAAATAACCCATAAGGCCAAAAAAAGGTAATTTAATAGAATATTTTAATATGAAATCATAATAATAAATAACATTAATAAATTAAAGAAGAAGATAAGGGAAGGGGAGAGAGAGAGAAAAACATACCATTAGTGAAATCACAGATGATATAAATACACAGTTTTCTAATACATACTTCTACAGGTGTGCAGTGTCAGTTGTGACTGCAGTGACTCAAATTGTTCTATAGATGATGTAGCATATACATACCTCTCAAGCTGTTACCATAGGACAGTATGGGCCAAGCACTAACAACAGCAGGTACACAACTACACATAACTGTTTTACATAATGTGCACATAGATTTGTATCACTTCACTGAAAGACCATTTCACTGACACCCATTTCACTGAGACCAAATCACCTAACGTTTTTTTCACTAAAAGTTCATTTCACCTAAAACTCATTTCACTGACAAGTAGTTTTCTAAGACAAGTCAAAGGTATATGTCCTTTTCCCCACTGTAGTGAGGTCCTGGTGTTGACAAAAAGGCAGAAGTCAGAGCTGGACATGACAGAGTTAAAGATGTTAAGATTTGCAATGGGTGTGACGAGGATGGACAGGATTAGGAATAAGTATATTAGAGGGTCAGCCCAGGTTGGAAGGTTTGGATTCAAAACCAGAGAGGCAAGATTACATTGGTTTGGACATGTGCTGAGGAGGAATGCAGAGTACATTGGGAAAAAGATGCTAAGGATGAAACTGCCAGGTAACAGGAAAAGAGGAAGGCCTAAGATAAGGTTTATGGATGTTGTGAGAGAGGACATGCAGATGGTTGGTGTGACAGAGCAAAATGCAGAGGACAGGAAGAAATGGAAACAGATGATCCACTGTGGTGACCCCTAATGGAAGCAGCAGAAAGAAGAAGAAGAAGTGTGATCCTGGTGTTAGTATATATAGTTGGGAGACACAGCCCCTCCCACATTGGGGGTGGTGTGGCGGGCATAGCCCCCCACTTAATTTGGTTTCTGTTGTCTGGTTTTCTTTTACATTAATTGTTAAAACCCAGCTAGGTGGAGGGCTATGCCCCACCCACCACCCCCCTAACTATATATATACTAACACCAGGACTGCACTACAGTGGGGAAAAAGACATATACCTTTGACTTGCCTTAGAGTACTACTTGTCAGTGAAATGAGTTTTTGGTGAAATTAACTTTCGGTGATTTGGTCTCAGTGAAATGGGTGTCAATGAAATGGTCTTTCAGCGAAGTGATATGAATCCGTGCTCATGCATAACTACCGAGGTGATCTGTAAATGGATTTGCAAATACATTGCATTCCATAGGTTCATAGGTTCATAGGTTCATACTAGGCTATCTGACCTAGGGCATTTATAAGCCTAGCCAGAGTTGTGTGGCTTTCACCACCCCTTAGGTTGAAGAATACTATACCCATTAGTTTGCCGTGCCTCTGTCCAGCAGTGATACAGAGATGATCCCCGGGGTAAACCTACGATCTCCCATCCACTGGTCAAGATTCCTCTTGAACAGAGCCAGCGAGGTGCTCTGTCTCACATGGACCGGGATTCTGTTCCACAGCATAGGGAGTCTCTGGGTGATGAATCTGTCCCTCCAGCACGTCCTATTTATATCCGTGTTGAGGTTTAAGTCTCTTGCTCTTGTGGCTCTGGTGGATTTCGATTTTTTGAGGTGGAGCATGTCCATTAATTCCGGGTTGGACATGGCCTTGTATGTCAGGCACAGGTCACCTCTGAGCAGACGGTATGCGACTGAATAGAGCTGGAGTTTCTTCAATCGGGCAGCATATGGCATATTTTTGAGCCCCTTTATCCTTTTGGTGAGGAACTTTTGGGGTATTTCCAACTGCTGCAGGTGTCGGGTAAGATACATTCCGAATGGGGCATTGTACTCAATCATTGGTCTGATAAGTGAAGAGTACAGGGGAACAATGACCTCCCTTGATCTGGATGTGAATCCCTTCATAATCAGGTGGGCAATGTAGAAGGTCCTCCTAACCACTTTGGCAATGTGAGTGTCAAAAGAAAGGTTACTGTCAACATGGGTCCCCAGGTCCCTGATAACCTCTTCTGTGCTTAATGGATTGCCACCTATGTGGTAACTTGGGGTTACCTTGTTTTACCAAAGGGTATGACTATACATTTTTTGGTGTTTAGCTTAAGGCCATGGCTCTGGCACCAGTTATCCATTTCTATGAGACCTCTCTGAAGGATATCTGTGTCTGATGGATTTTCAACTTTGGCGCCCAGTTTGCAGTCATCTGCAAACTTTGTCAGCCACAATCCTCCTATGTTTGCCTGCACTTCTGAAAAGTAGATGCCGAACAAGAGGGGGCCCAGGACTGAGCCCTGTGGGACACCGCTTGTGACCGGCTTGGAGCCTGACATGGCACCAGCAACTCTAACCCTGTGGGTTCTGTCCTTGAGCCAGTTTGCAACCCATCTTGTGACATATGGGTTTACATTTAAGCTGGTGAGCTTTTCTATGATACCCAAGTGGGGTATTGTGTCGAAAGCTTTTGCAAGGTCAAGGTAGGCTGTGTGAACTGCCTTACCCTCATCACTGGCCTTGGTGACTGTTTCAAAAAAGTCGACCAAGTTCAAGAGGCATGATCTGCCCTTGACAAAGCCGAATTGGGTAGGATCCAATGTCTGTAGGTCCCCTATGTCTTTATTTATGAGTTCCATTATGATCCTCTCCATAGCTTTGCAGACCAGGCTTGTTAAGCTTATGGGGCAGTAATTACCAGGGTCCGTAGAAACACCGCCTTTGTGGAGTGGACCACAGTTGCCGTACACCACTCTTTGGGTACGTATCCTGTGGTAAGGCTAAGATTAAACAGCAGCCTTATGTGTGGGTTTAGTTCCTCATTGAGTTCATGTAGCACACAGCTGGGGACACCATCCCGTCCCATTGATGCTGTGTTTTTAGCTTTAGAGAGAGCAGCTCTCACCTGGGCATTTGAGATGATTGGGAGGCTGCACTCTGCTGGGATAGATATTTCTCCTTTTGGGGGGGAGGGAGGGAAGAAATTTTCACTGAACCTGTCTGCCAGTATGTTTGCAATGTCTGTGGGTTCAGTGATTTTTGTATCATTTTGGACTTATTCTGAGCATATCTGAGAGTTTCCACCCAGATTTCTAACATAGCTAAAGAAGGCATTATGATTGTCTTTTGAGTCCTTGGCGATTTTTCTCTCAAAGTTGGCCTTGGATGATTTTATGAGTGATCGTAGTTTTTTACTAGTATTGATCAGAGATGTCTTCCCTTTTAGGGATTTTGCTCTATCTTGTAGTAGCTTTCTCCTCTTGTTGTAAAGTTTGTTTATGGCTGGGGTCCACCAGATCAGGCGCTTGCCTTTGGTGGAAAGGGTCTTGATTTTATTTGGGATTGCTTGATCCATGCAATCCTGGAGGTGCTCGTAGAAAGCATTTGTAAGGGATTCAGCAGCGTGGGTTGTGGTTTTCAATGGCTCAGGGGCCTTGAAGGATACCACACCAGTCTTAAGAAGTGTGAAGTTGGCTTTTGAGAAGTTCTTCACTGTGGTCTTTTTTGTTGGGGGTGGGGGTGGGATGTGGATCTCCAGTGAGATTAGTTTATTGTCTGATCTCACCAATGAGGGATATACTTCCGGTGTGGAGCATTTTGTCCCCATGTTTGTGATGATCAGGTCTAGTATATTTTCACCTCGTGGGAATGGTGACAAGTTGTTCCATAGCATTTGAGTTTATGAACTCCAGGAACCTTTGGGCTAGGGTATTGGGGCTTGAGTAATGTTCTCAGTCTATGTTTGGGTAGTTGAAGTCACCCAATATGATGGTGTTTTGAGAGACATTTATACTCTCCAGTGTCTTCAGGAAGGCTGTGTGGGGTTCCTGAGTTTGAGAGGGTGGCCTGTAACATGCTACAAACTGTAGAGCAGTTTTGCCTATGGTTAATTGCACCTGAATGGTCTCTGATGCCTCGTGAGTTGCCACCAGCCTGGAGGTGTGGGTATCCTTGATGAATATGGATACACCCCCTCCTTTTGTGGTATGGTCTGGGTTTTGGGGCCGGAACGCATGATATGAGGTAAAACCTGATAGTGCCGGGGTGCTCTCAGGAGCCTTGAACCAGGTTTCAGTTACAGCACAGACATCGATGTTCTCCATACTGAGGAGGGCTTCGAGGGCGTGCATCTTGAGATTTAGACTTCTGGCATTGAGCAGCATTACCCTTAGTTTTTTTTCCATTATTGTTTTCTAGGGCGGTGGGTTTAGAATTTGAGCCTTGTCTAAAAAAGGCACTATGGGGGTGGCAAGAGCCTTTGCCAATATCCAGAAACCCAGGGGTGACAGGTGCAAGCCGTCCCTTGTGAAGCAGCTTGGCTTGTCAAGCATGTCATTCCAGGCAGACAGACATTGGATCCCCTTAGAATGACACCAGAAATTAAGCCAATTATTAAAACTGATCATTTTGTCTCTGTATTGTGGCATCATTCTTGGTGAAGGTAGGATACTGCTCAGGGTTCAGGGTCATACCAGCCTGGGCAACATAATCTGAGAGCTCCTTTATGTCTCTTTTCATGTAGTCCAGGGAGGTACGTCTCAGGTCATTCACACCAGCATGGACAATGACTGAGTCATACTTGTACTTGCTGTGGAGTAACCTGAGTGCTCGTGTTATGTGGTGGATTCTAGCGCCCGACAGGCAGCTTACTGTGACCCTCTCCTTGTTCAGTCTGGTGAGTGGGACATCAGTGTGTCTGACTATGGAGTCACCTATGACAAGTGTGTCTGGCATTGTGTTTGGCCTTAAGGGCTGTGACTGATTTGCACACTGACTTTGTGATCTATGTGTTGCTTGTGTTATGTCATGAGGTGGCAGTTGTTTGGGTGTCTGCTTTGGAGGCCTCTGCTGTTTTGGTAGATTTTTGATCAGTGCCTCCGAGTATGTCTTTGTGTGTTTATGTGTTCGATTTGTAGTTGTGATAGTTCTATGTGAGACTGGGTTTATGGTGGGTGTGGTTACCTTCTCCTCCTGTCTGGTTTTGCCAGTCCTGAGTTGAGAGAGCTCAGCCTCCGGTTTGGCTATATAGTTGCATCTCTCACATGTATTTGTGTTTTGTGAGAGGAGGAGACGGTTGTCTGTGTACATGAGGTAATTGTAACATTGCCTCAATATTCCCAGATTCACCAGCTGAGCAGGAGAGGATGCTAGCAACTGACCCTTTGACATGCTAGAAGAAATGAAAAAGTTTGCTGTATAACTGAGTCAGAAAGGACCTATAGGGAAGTGGGTACTCAAGGGGGTTTTAAGATAGTGAAGTACTTTGTATAATATAGAAGTGCTTTACCTGACTAAAAAATGCTTTAGGAACAAGTGCTGAGCTTTACAGATAGAGAATAGACTGTTTAGATTACAAGTAGAGCAGTTCTAAGGGAAAAAATGAAGAGCAGACTTTACGGAGCCAGAAATAGTTTAACCTTCTTTAACCAGCGCTGCCCGATGGTGCTCTAGTGGCAACTCCATGCTAAATGCAGAAAAGGCAATAAGTCAGTAGTACAGGCTAGCACACTTTAGTGGGCAGCCAAACAATTAAATTAAACAGCAAATAAACACTTTTCGACTTGAATTAGACTAATTTCGACTAAAATGTACTTTTAAGTGCAGATAATAAAAAATGCAGTAAATAACTATGAAAACAGTTAAAGCTTGCTCTAAGTAATCAGTAGAAGGTAAAACAAATATAAAAAACAGCAGGATACTTAATCAGGAAAGCAGTCGCCTTTTTTCAGTTCTCTGTAGCCAGGAAGACTCAACAGGACCACGTGGAGCTGTGTCTGAGCAATATGGCTTCAAAAAAATGCCAGATGCAGATTTTAACCAGGGAACTTAAAAAGAGCTAGAAATGGTCCAAAATGACCAATTACTACAGCTTCTTGTGCTGAGGTCACTTCCCTCAAGGACAGATAGGCTATTCAAAGCTCCCCACTCCCACTGGTGAGCTAAGAAACTTCCTTCTATCCAAGTAAGGCAATGGACAACACAGGAACTACAACACAGCCCAGGATACAGCAAGGCCTGTAAACTGGTCTAACTAGTTTAGGAGAGGCAGGAAAACAAGGAATATTTTTTTTGTTTCTTTTGTTTTTAAATAGAAACACACAGAAATGCAGAAAAGGCAATAAGTCAGTAGTACAGGCTAGCACACTTTAGTGGGCAGCCAAACAATTAAATTAAACAGCAAACAAACACTTTTCGATTTGAATTAGACTAATTTCGACTAAAATGTACTTTTAAGTGCAGATAATAAAAATGCAGTAAATAACTATGAAAACAGTTAAAGCTTGCTCTAGGTAAGCAGTAGAAGGTAAAACAAATATAAAAACAGCAGGATACTTAATCAGGAAAGCAGTCACCTTTTTTCAGTTCTCTGTAGCCAGGAAGACTCAACAGGACCACGTGGAGCTGTGTCTGAGCAATATGGCTTCAAAAAAATGCCAGATGCAGATTTTAACCAGGGAACTTCAAAAGAGCTAGAAATGGTCCAAAATGACCAATTACTACAGCTTCTTGTGCTGAGGTCACTTCCCTCAAGGACAGATAGGCTATTCAAGGCTCCCCACTCCCACTGGTGAGCTAAGAAACTTCCTTCTATCCAAGTAAGGCAATGGACAATACAGGAACTACAACACAGCCCAGGATACAGCAAGGCCTGTAAACTGGCCTAACTAGTTTAGGAGAGGCAGGAAAACAAGGAATATTTAGGTAATCATGTATCTGCTAATCATGGACCAGACAGATTTGACAGTTGTCATTACATTATGAAAAACATGACAGTTGAGAGGTATGCTGGTGTATATTATATAGACTAGGCAGCCATCATGTCTCAATTGGCAGGCATAGGAGTAGAACCCAAAAGCTGTGACTGCCGGGGACATGTGCACATAATGTAACAATTGACTATTGTGACATTAGAACAGACATGCAATGAGTACAGCCTTACTACAGTTATTTGAACACATTACTTATGAAACCACATTACTGCTTTACACGTTGTTGCTATTGCTCCTTCTGTGAAGTATACACATGATATCTGACCAGAACATGGGCTACCTCACCTATATACTTTGTTCCTGGAGAGGGAGGAATAGAGAGTATTATGTGACTGAAAGTGGCCTGTAGACAGCCTTAAACTGTACTGTGGGTTGTGCAATACATTTATTAAGCAATTACTTTTGCATTCTTTATTTATTTCAGTTTTACAGTTGAATTCAGTAGCATTAGACAAGACATGCAATGAATATAGCCATACTGCAGTTATTTGAACACATTTCTTATGAAACCACAGTCCTGCTTTACACTTTGTTGTTATTGCTCCTTAGACTCTGTAAGTATACATATGATATCTGCCCAGAGCATGGGCTACCTTACATATATACTTTGTTCCTGGAGTGGGAAGAATACAGAGCATTATTTAACTGAATACAGGCCTGAACCATACTGTGTGTTGTGCAATACATATATCAAGCAATTACTTTTGCACTCTTTATTTATTTCAGTTTTACAGTTGACTGCAGTGACATTAGAACACAGATGCAGTGAATACAGCCCTACTGCAGTTACTTGTGCACATTAGTTATCAAACCACAACCCTGCTTTACAACTTACTGCTTATTGGTATTGTTTATTGCACTACAGTTATCAGAAAATATCCATACTTACCACACTCATGGCACATTCTGGCTAGGTGCCCAACATGAGATGGGATGTTGCAAGCCCATTCAGCTGCAGTTGGAAGAACACCATTATGCATACCAGTTTTGCACGGATTCTGCTTGTATTTTAGTAAAATAGCAACAAACATACCTGCATATCTATGGGGCATGCCCATCCCTAGTCTCTTGGACCCAGGTGTTCAAGGTTCCACTCTTCCTTCAGTTCAGGTCATCATAGTGGTGATGACACTGCTCATCAATGCAGGGGATACCAGTAGCACTGGTAAAATCCCTGGCTATCTGATCCCAGGCTTCAGCTTTACATTCTGAGCCCTGGTAATCTCCCTGCAATAGCTGGGGTTCATAGTTGTGGACCAG
Organism: Protopterus annectens; assembly: GCF_019279795.1. Taxonomy (NCBI): domain Eukaryota; kingdom Metazoa; phylum Chordata; order Ceratodontiformes; family Protopteridae; genus Protopterus; species Protopterus annectens. The sequence goes on along the minus strand of NC_056746.1, from coordinate 1,221,905,095 downwards.
GAGTCCAAGAAGACCCTGGACTCCAGCACACCCCACTTCTGTGCCCAAAAGCATGCTCCCTCACCAACACCACCAGGCATATCAGCAGGGTAATAAGTCTCCAATGAATGCTACACATTTCCCACCTAGTGGCCTTAATATAAGCTGTTTTCCCACCCTTACATGTCATACTGTAACATTCAAAAAAGTGTTGTGTTGCTTAGCATCACACAAGCCAGTTTAGTGAAGCTGAGCATTGCATAAACTTGCACAACCATGTTTTAGCAAAGTTTAGCAATGTGCAAACAGAAGTAGCCATTAACCATGTTTAAGCAGTGCTTAGCACCGTGCAGCTTTTCCAAATGTAACAGTTTTTACTTTAAACCACCCTTTAGGTCACCTCCTACATTTCCACAGCAATAAATGTAAAAAGGTGTGATTGCTAGGGACTCAAACATGAGACCTACAACACTTTAGGCTGTGACTCTACCTACTTGGATAGTAAAAAAAAACACTATACCTTCACATACTGCTAACACTACCTCTTAGCTTTGCTAAGCACCACGCTGCACCATGCAAATGGCCATTCAAAAAATAAAATAAAAATATGTAGACAAAAACACATAATTAATTACATTCAGTTTCTATTTTTAGATGTCTGGCAGATGTCACCAGTGCATGTGTAAGCACAGCTTGGCATTGCTGTGCTTTGCGCTGCACAAACAGACATAAATAGAAAAATAATAATTAATTACATCCAGTTTCTATTTGGGCTGGTGTCCACTGCGTATGTGTAAGTGCAGCTTGCCACTGCTGTGCTCCATGCTGTGGCACTCAAACGGGCATTAAACAATAAAAAAAGTACATAAATAGAACAAAAAATATACACATATTTCTACACTAGCAGGATACATTACAGGGATGCTTATCCTGTACATAACATTTGTCCAGGAATTCCCAGGACAATCCACAACCACAGGACAGCCTCTACACTACTGCCTGCATGGATTCAGTATCCCTGTTACTATGAACTCCCTCAGCAGTGCACTATGATTAATATCCATGGCACACTGCCAAGGGGGAACTATGGCCGTGTATGACTATGACTCTACACGGAGCCTATATGGTTTTTTTGAACCCTAGGGTATGTGTGTGTATGTGCTTGTATATATATATATATATATATATATATATATATATATATATATATATATATATATATATATATATATATATATATATATATATATATATATATATATATATATAAAATACATGTGTACAAAACCGTGTGTGTGTGTGTGTGTGTGTGTGTGTGTGTGTGTGTGTGTGTGTAATGGAGAAGTAAATTATATGCCTGTATGTACTTCATGTCCTTTAAAGAAAAACTAATCAAGATGGACATTTTGTGTAACTTTATATGTATGTCTACACATAAACACACACACAGATATATGTGTGTGTGTCTATATAAATGTATGTTAACATGTAGAATACTGCATGTGGGATACAGTACTGTGTTTAAATGCACATGTCTGACTGTGTGTGTGTGTGTGTGTGTGTGTGTGTGTGTGTGTGTGTATGTGTGTATGTGTGTGTATGTGTGTGTGCGTGTGCATGTCTGTGTGCATTTAAACACAATTAAGTACTTCTGATTTCCTTTTCTTAATGTTTTTAATGCAAGATCCCATACTAAATGCATGTTAAAGTAAATTTAGCTGTACATTATGGTTGTCATCAATGGTCACATTTCATTTGTGGACTACAAAATGCTCATGCACTCTACCACTGTAAGGACTGATTCAAAGACAGTGGGAATCTCTTACCATGGATTTGAGTGTACCAGATATGCATCCCCCTCTTGAAGGATGTCACAAAAAAAAGAACAATATTAGTGCACCTAGTTGATAGGGTTGCCATCTGTCTCTCTTTTTACAGTTCTGTCCTGTGTGTGTGTGTGTGTGTGTGTGTGTGTGTGTGTGTGTGTGGGGGGGGTTGGTTTGAAATGGTAAATTCTTTAATATTTTACAAGAAAACGTATTTTCTGACTTTTATCTAAATGTCACAGAAATATTTGATACTAGATTTAAGTAATCTTAACATATTAACTAGTATAAATAACCAACATTTAAAGTTTAGCATTTCAATACCGTGTTGCTGCATATGTAAGTTTGTCAGAAGAGGTGACAACTGACTTTAAACCCCCAACTGATCTAATTGTTTTGTTTAGCTATGAAAGGGGAGCTTTGAATTTTTTTCCTTTCTGCAATAAAAGCAGTGGAAAGCAGTTCCACAGCTTTCTGTCTTTTTTATAGCAACTGATGTGTTCCTGACATTAGCAGGATTAACTGCCTATCTACAACTGACAGTAGTATCTGACAGGATAAACTACAGATTGAGCTGTGTCTATGCTATGTCATGCAGGTGGAGACAAGTTCCTCTGTAAAGTATGTGAGAACTTATGCTTAAAAAAAGTGTGCTGCGGTAGCGTTGTCGCCTCACAGTAAGACATTGTCCTGTTCGATTCTCAGCTAAAGCGTCTTCTGTGTGGAGACATGCGTGAATGGGTGTACCTTCATTGAATGTTGTACGTCAGGGCTGGCAACTCGGTATGTAAAAATCTGCTGCCAATCATTAGCGGACCAGAGTTCCGCTGTGGCGACCCCTAACTGGGAAAAGCCGAAAGATACAACATGCTTAAAAAAAGTAGGTGGGCTTTCCCTTCCTTAGATTCCAAAGCAAGGAAATGAACATTTTAAAAACTACAAGCAGGTTTTTGGTATCTACACAATATTGGAACCATATTGTAGGGAGAAAAGAAACCAAAGGATTGAGTTAAACTGTAGGTGATGGCAGTTTTCTTTTAAGAAACAATTCTTAACATATACTGCAGTTCGCATTTCTAAGCTAGCAGTAATCTATAATGATGTATTTTGTATTAAATACATGCACTCTATAAGGTGTGCATGGGTGTGTGGGTGGGGGGAGCAATACCCATGTGATCTATGTGTTACACTACTTAAGGTAAACGACAAATGTTGCACTAATGTACAAAAGAGTGTTCACTATGCTTTTCTGTTAACAGCATGCAAGAATTACTGTCTTGCTACACTCTAGATGTGCAAAAAGCCTCTTCCTTGAAAATACATCTTGTTTATAGTGTTGAACAATGTTTGTTATACTCATCAGGAATGAAAAAAGGCAAATAACTTGCATTTCTTAATTATTCACATTTTCTAGTTCATCTGCTGGGTATTTTGATAATGAAGACAGGAGATAATGTGAAAACAGATTCATACCAATGCATACTGGACTGCAAATTATAAAGTGATGTAATGCCCTTCAGGCCAACATTTCAAAATTACTAGCATATAAAAATTACAGAGCAGTCATCACATATTACTACCTATCCATCATGCATTAGGCTACTTCAGCCATGATATTATTTCTGTCTAACATTATGGTGACATACTTACTAAATTGCTTTTACTCTTATAATATTTGCCTGCTTGCTTTCTGGCTGAAGCTGATTATTCATTAGGATGCAAAAGGAGCTGATTAGCAGAGCAATCAACAAACAGCACAGCTGTTATTTTATCATAATTACGTCCTAGCGCATACAAAGGAGTGTTGGTAAAAAGATACTAATTTTCATCAATACTTACAGAAAGCTCATAAAATAATGAATAAGTGTCACATGAGCAGTTTCACCTATCTCTATTATTGTGCAGGACTTTTTGTAATTAATTTCCTGACAGAGAAAGTTCCTCTCCAATGCATTAATAGAATATGCTTCTCTATAAAAACTTTAGAACAATATTTCCCGTTGATGTAACTTTATTGAATTATGGTGGAAACTTTTCTTTCATTGTAATCTGTTACTTGAAAGTTCATCTGCTGTTCTCTGTCTTGTAAATTAGTTTTCTCATTTATTCAGAAGAGAACAAAAAATGAAGCATGGCTCTGCATGCCTCATGAACAATAATTCATTATAAATGAATGAAACATTGCTAACTGTATCTTCCAAAAGTCTTACAATTTCCATCTGATAATATTATATTTCATCATCCTGTGTCAGTTTATCATCATAATCATTTTTGCATTTTTTTCTTCATGAGAAAATAAATAAGAAATACACTTTTGTTTTATAAAAATGGATTTGCTATGGAAAAGTTTACCTAGTAATAATATAACTGTTAACATACAATGTTATTTAATAAGACTCTGGAAACTGTATATAAACTGTACTTTTCTGGTAAGTGATTTACCATTCATGCTAATTTACACCAAGCTTAATAATTATGTATTTGTTCAGACATTTTAAAGTGCAGCATTGCAGCTTTGCATTGACTCATATTTGTTATGTGTTTGTTAATGTCATTTATGTATTTGGTTGTAATGTTTGCCCTCTAATGTTTGTCTAGGACATTAACGTTTTTCAGTAATGTCTCAAGGAAAAAATATTCTGAAACAAGAAAGTCATAAAGTCAATATACAACCCCCCTCCCACCAAAAAAAAAAAAAACAGATCAAAAGATCTTTGGGACATCATGACACAGAATACCATATGATTCACAGCAAACTGAATTGGTACATTGTATGTATAGTTAGTTTAATAAAGCACTTGTTTTGAAAGTTATTTAATAAATTATGGATGAGATATATCCATAGGTGTTGATAGTAAAGGAGAGGAAGCTATTCTAATGCATAACCATGGTTTACAACTTCAATAAAATACAAGTAACTGCATAAAAGTTGACTGATGAGCTATTCATTTTCACAGTGTTCATGATCAGTAGCAAGAAAAACATCAAGTGGCATTCTGTAGAAATACACATGGGGGTATAAGTAACTCTTCAGAGATGATAGTACATATTAATGTAACTGTTATACTTAGCACATAAGCTGGATAAAACACTCAAACTTACCCCAATCAGTGGATGGATGACTGCAATTTCATCTCGTGGGTGCCCATGTCCCTCATGGACAGAGAAAGTGAATATTAGCTACCATAGACCCTTACCTCTGTGAACTTCACTCACCTAATCACCGACAACTAGGGTAACTCAGGATAAGTTATGCTAGGCTTGTAGGGGCTCTTGGGCCATTAGCCTAGTAACCTCCTATGAACTTACTAACCAGCAATATAGGAATAACACAACTGATGAAGCTACTAATTATAAAAGGTTTCCTTCTGATCTTAAGCAACTTAACAGCTAAGATTATGCAGTTTACAGAATTGATTGGGGTCTATATTAGAACATTGACGTTTTAAAATGTCGAATGTTCAAATATCGACCCCTATTCAACGAACGCTGACAACATCCAACATGCAGAACAGCAAATTTTTTCCAAGGGAAAAATTTGCTGTTCCGACACACATACACTTAACACAAATACAACAAACAAACAGCAATCCACACACATACACCTAAAATCCTACATCTAACACTACACTAAACTGTACACACACCACTAGCTATCCACTTACCTTAACCCAAACCCTAACCCTAAGGTCCAACACTATCGCACACTCATCTCACCTGCACCCTAACCCTAACTCACCTACCTCGCCCTAACCCTCACGTCCACATAATTGCCCACTTACCTGAACCATACCCTAGCTCACCTACCCCACGACCTAACCCTCACGTCCACACAATTGCACACTTACCTGATCCCGACCAGTAACTTTCCCCCACAGTGCTGAACATAGTGAAGCCACAGGAATAGCCAACAAATTCCTTCCCTAGGAAGAAATTTAGTGTTCTGCAGCTTCGCTATTTTCAACGTTCACTGAATAGGGGTCAATATTAGAACATTCAAAGTTGTGAAACTTCGATGTTCTAATATAGACCCAATTGATTGCATACCACTGAAAGCTGCGGCATAAAAGCAAAGATTGCTTCTTTTTTCTTTAATAAATATAGATCAGAAAGAGACATTTTATGAAGTGGAGACATTTCAAACCCAGAAGCTTAACATTCCTTAATGTAATCCAAATAAAACTTCAGCTTTAATCCAACAATCAATGGAGATGGAATTTCACCAAACAGTTGATGGTGAATGGCTCTAAAAACAAAACGATGTTTTTCCCTCTCCATTTCATGTGTTTAACATTGTGGGATTCCTTGTCACAGATCTATTTAACATGGCCTTGACTCAAGTCAGCTAGTGTAAGTACCTAATAGCAATGATGGATCTGCTACTTTGTTTTAAACCCCATGTGAATGACTATACAAACAATGTGATAAACACCTCCAGGTTAAGATACAATGTGTCCAGTCTTCTCGCACCTAAAGTGCAGACAGCCATTGATAGCAACCTTCTTAGCATTAAACTGGAGTATGTTATTTCAGTAATGTCTCTCATCTCCTCAGAAAGTACCTATTTTTCCACAAAAAAAAAAAAAAAAACTTTCAAGATATTTCACTTCATCACACGGTCATCACATTCAACTCCTCACAGAATATTTCTCCTTTTCATAGACTCTCATGATCTCTCAGTTGTTTGCATTGCCTCATCTCTTAGAAGATTACTATTCGCTTCTAAGGGCAAATTATTGTATCTTCACATTCATGTGTTGCATTTTGGGCTCCAATATAACAAATCCACTGCAGCTGTGGTCACTGCACAGAAATCCAACCATATCCTCTATCCTTTAATCCGCAAAATATGGTTAATGCAGACTAACATGGTGTCACCAAAACCAACCACTTTGGACTACTTTGCTGCTCAGAAGGATGCCATTTCCAGTTTATTTATTTGCTTATCATCAGCGTATTGCTATATTTATAATGTGCAAGGTCCATTCACAGCTTAATGGGGAAGAGAATGTTTGAAACTCTAGAAAGCTAACAGCTTATTTATTTATTATTATTTATTTCACATTTGTTAACCAGGTTAGTCCAACTGAGTTTGCAAACAAACCCATTTTCAGTGGAGACCTGAGGGGAAAAGCCCCAGCAAACATAAGTAAAGATAAAGTGACAATATACAAATATTAAACAACAATAACAATACAAAATAATTGTAAAAAAGAAAAGGTTATTAACTATTTGCATTGCATTGATAGTAAGCAACCCATTTTCAGTGGAGACCCAAGGGGAAAGAGCCCCAGCAAACATAAGCAAATATAAACATACAGGACAAAAACTATTAAAAATAACACTACAAATATGAAATTAATTATAAAGAGAAAAACAAAAGAAAAAAAATTATGAACATTAAGTGTTGTACTGATAGCAGTGGTCTAAAAATTTACTACATATGAGAATAAAAACAAAAAGGTAATCACTGTTCAAAAGGACAATGTATAACATTGATAGGAAGTGGGGGGATAAATAGTGTGGAGAATGGGAGGGAGAGAGAAAGGAGAGGGTAATAACAGTAGAGATGAGGTTTAGGAGGTTAGTTTAAGCAGAAGTTACTAACACAGAAAGAAAGTTAGGAGATGCACCAGGTTATACAGTAGGACAGACTAAGACTATGTGTGGTCAAGGCAAAAGCATGCTTTCAGGTTTAGTAGGTGGGATTTAAGCTCCTTTTTAAAACAGGAAAAGGAAAGGTTGGATCTAATATGGAGAGGGAGTTTGCTCCAATTTAGTGAGATAGAGTGTTCTAAAGTAGTTTGCCAATATTCCTTTTGGGTTTATAAACTGAGAGAAGATGCTGATCAGCACTCTGGAGACACCGGGGGTGGGGGAGTAGAGACTAACATGGGAGGCGAGAGCAGGCAGGGAGAGGGGTTTTTCAGTATGGCAAAGGTAGTGTGGAGTTGCAATTGTAGGAGAAGGTGTGGAAATTCCAGCCACTAAAGTTTGTTTAGTGAGAGGCAGTGATGTGAAGAGAGTGGTTGGTTTATAATAAATATGACAATTTTGTTGTACGTTTGTTCCAGTTTCTGTATTGAGGTAGTTTGGATATTGGTAAGGATGGGGGAAGTGTATAGAAGACTAGGTAAGAGTAATGTCTGCGCAAGAGTGTGTTTAGTGGCAGTAGTGAGGAATCTTTTGTTCCTATAAAGTAGTCCACGTTTTTGGTGGGTTTTTGGATGGCCTGTTGTATGTGCAAGTAAAATTTTAGTTGGTCATCAATTATTACACCAAGGATATTGGTGTGTGAGACAGAAGAGATAGTGGTGCCATCTAGGGAGGAAAGAGAAAAGTTGGATTTAAGGTGAGAGAGTGTCTGAGATAGGAAGAGAAGGAGTTGAGTTTTCTTAGGGTTAAGGATTAGTTGATTGTTTTTGAGCCATTGTTCAACAGAGATAAAGGAATTCTGTGTTATTGTGTGTAGTCCAGAGATAGTATTGGAGATAGAGAGTAGAGTCATCTGCGTATTATATTACAGATGAGAGACTGCAGGATAAATGTAGATTGTTGGTAAAAATGTTGAAAAGGAACGGTCCAACTATGGAGCCTTGGAGTACTCCTGTTTGAACAGCAAGGAAGGGTGAAAAAGCCTGCTGCCTTATAACAGCTTGTTTTCTGCCAGTAAGGTGGGATTGGAACCAGCCAAGAGTAGAAGGAGAGAGGTTTAGGTCTGAGAGTTTGTTAAAAAGGATGGGGTGACACACACTGTTGAAGGCTTTAGAGAAAGACAGGAGACAAGGAGGTTGTTGTCCCTAGCTTCTGCAACCTTTTGAGTAAAGGATAGTAAGGCAGTCGAGGTGCTGTGTTTAGGGCGTAAACCATGTTGTCAGGTGGTGAGGAGATTTTCGTGAATGAGATAGAACAGTAGTTGAGTATGTATACATTTTTCAAGGATCTTAGAGAGCAGTGAGAGAATAGCAATTGGTCTATAGTTAGAGGGTTCAACCGAGTTGCCACTTTTGTGCAGAGGAGTAGTATAGATTTCCATATTTCCAGTACTATAGATTCCTGAATGGAGTGGTTGATTAAGATAGATGCAGGATATGCAATAGTCAGTAGCAATTTTCAGAAATTGAGGGGGTTTATCAGTGGAGGGAGAGCATGGTTTTAGTTTAAGAAACAAGGATTTGATATATTTAGTAGAAACAGGTCACAAGGTAAAAGACTGAGAGACAGAGGAGCATAGAGATTTGGGGGGAGGTGTGGGTGACACACAAGAGTTGGGATAGGCAGTGTTACCAGAGGGAAGGAATTTAGAGATGCTGTCTATGAAGTGTTTGTTGAGTAAGTCTGCAGTTTCATAGGGAGAGTGGTAGGGGAAAGGATTAAGGATGGTAAAAGAACATGTGTGGAGCGGAGAGTTGATAGTACTCCAGAATTTTTTTGGGTCATTTGGGTGAGAGCTTTAAAATTTAGTGAAATATCGGCATTTATCCAAAATGATGAGGGTTTTTATACACAATTTCTGAGTTGCTTATAACCTCAGACAAAGGTGGGAGTTTTAGTGGTTTGCCATTTTTTCCATAGAGCATCTCTTTCATGGATTAAAGCATGAGTAGCTTTGGAGAACCAGGGTGTGAAATTAGATTTGATTATGATTTTCCGAGTTGAGGCAAGAGTGTTTAGAACATTAAGGAAAATGTGGTTGAATTTAATAACAGCATCATTGAGCAGGAGAGATTTTAGGAAAGACCAGTTGATGGCAGAGAGTCCATAGTTAAATGTTTCAGGGGAAAAAGCTAGTCAGTTTCCTACAATCTCTGTAGAGATGGGGCTTAGAGAGATGAGGAGAGTGCCTTAAGACAGAGATGGGGGAATGCTCACTAATAGAGTCAGGGAAGGCAGAAGGGTTACAGTAGTAGTTAGGAGAGTTGGTCAAGATCCAGTCAATTGTTGAACCAGTAGAGTTTTTACTGTATTGGGTTGGGGTAGTGATCAGTTGTGAGAATGCATATAGGTTTATGAAATGTTGGGGTGAGTTACCAATAAGGGAGTTGCAATCTATATTTGAAGATACGGTCAGCTTGGATGATAAAAGCCATTATATTCCTTATTTAGGAGTTGTGTCAGATTTAGGACATTATCCACTACTGCCTTGGGTCTTCAGCTTGTAGTTGGTTATTATACCAGGCCAACTTTGTGACTGTGATAATACGATCATACTTGATGTTGGCGGAGCTATGTTTAACTTGGAACACAATTTATTTCTATGCTTTGTTTTTGTTTGAATTAGTTCTATGCATCTGGCTGGCTGTTTAATTGGAATATTGTCATCATATTGCCTGATAGTGGAATCGTCTTGGACAATAATTTGACTTTTTGGGGTATGGCGGATATAATAGGTCTTTTGCGGGCCCTGTATATCCTATAGAGGGAGTGTGTGAATTGGACTCCACTTTTGCAAGCTCTATTGGACTTCTTGGATTATACTTATGTTTGCTGGCCTTTTCAGATCTGGTAACTTATTTTCCAGCTGTACATGGGATATACTGTAACTACGAACTTCAGTTTGTGGAGTTGGGCAGATCTTGTATGTATATGCATTGTGCCTAAATAGTATTAGATATGTTTTTTAAATAATGGCTAATTACTTTCATTTTTTATGAAACTAATTATGCAATTTCATCCCTGGTGATTCTATACATTGGTTACCAGTGAGATGCTACTTATAAACATGTCCACATCAGATTATAACATTTATTAACAGGGCTGTTTTCTACATTTTCTAGGGATATATGTTTTCTCTTGAACTACAATAATATCTGTCCTATGGTTTGTATATTTTTTTCTTATTTTGACTAGGCTACACTCTTATGTTGTTGTTTGGTCACTGTACATTTTCCAAGGTTGGGCCAGGCAATGCTTGGAGTGAATATTCAGAATCTCAAGTATTTGGGACCTTAGTTTATAGATTATTGATCTTGAGGCATACACATTTAGTATTGGCAGGTGGTCTATGTAATGTTGTTGATACATTTTTCTTATAATCACCAATATTTTTGTTGTTCATTGCTGTCTTTTGATTATCTTTTGCTAGTACATTTCATCTGCTGCCTATAACGGAGATTGATTCTGGAAAATTATTGATGTTGAGGTGCACAGATTTGGGGTATTATTTTGGGATTACATACTAGGTGAATTTGTGATTGTGAAGCTTATTGTCATGGATCTGGACTCAATCCTATGTGCTGATAAGAATGATATTGGGGAATTTGGATCATCTGTTCAGGATGAAGGTAATTTGGATATTGAGACTAGGGATCCAGTTGACGGCTGCAATCAATTTTTCTAGAACTTAGGGAAAGGTATGAAAACCCTACGTACCAATGTCTGGCACCTAAAGTTATTTAAGGCTTATCTTAATAAAAACATCACCCCTAGAGGACTAAGGGTGAAAATACAGACTTTGGTTGGCAGGATAGATGAAGCACTGACAAAGGATTGGCGTGAAGCACAACAGAAAGCTTCCTTATCTTTTGTACAAATTTTAGCAAATTACTATGAATGTATGATGAAAATGTTGGTGAAGTCAGATTATTTTGTGATGATTTGAAAAAATATGAGGGGCTACCTGCTTATACTAACTGCCTTAATAAACTGATGAAGGACCTATTAGCCTTTGAGAAACAAATCAAAGATAAGAAAATACATAAATTCAACAGGGACATTTCAGATTATCAGAGGGGTAAGCCTTTTGAGCATCAAAGGAATGTTACATTTTCTGATGGGGGGGTTACTAATACCTATCCTAGGAGAAAAAGACCTAGATCTAGCCTTAAGAAGATGACCACCCAGCCCAGTAGTATCTCTGGGGATGAGTCATCAGCCACTGACACAGATAATCTCAACTCACAGGCTTCACCAACACCTAAGAAACCTAGGAACATTGACCACTTTTTAGAGTTAGCAGGCATAGGGGTGGGAGGAAACACAAATGCAAGTACGATAGAGGGACTTCTTCAAACACTGTTGACACAATAGAGTATGATTACAACAGTCATAATATTTCCTCTGTTGAGTTAACTGATGACCAAAAGAAATTGCTCAACAAAGGTCTTAATTATGTCCCTGTTTTTTCATTGATGAACATATTATGGTGAATGATGTTCTTGATTTTTGTCGCAGATTAAACCTTAAAATGTTTTTTGGTTCCAGCGAATCCTCTCAAATATCTACAGAATTTAGGTTTGTCAAATCAGGATTTATGCCTCCCATGACCAAATTTGTTGGTGTTTTTCAACAGGCGGTTCTCAAAGATCTACACTTCAGGTTGTGTGATTCCACTATGTTGCATCATAATCTTACAGTTGGGGAACAACAGGCTCTTACTGAACTCAAAAACAATGCTAATATTGTAATCATTCCTGCGGATAAGGGTGGAGCTGTTGTTATAATGAATACAGATTATCTGACAGAGGGAAATGGCCAATTGTCCAACCCTCCGCACTACATACACATGCCCGTCAACCCTACATCCAATTCCAAGAAGGAGATAGACTCATTTTTGAATGTAGTAGTTGAGGAAGGTATCATACAGGACTCCATGTTACGTCAACTCATGGTGAATGATCCACAAAAACAAATTCTATATCTCTAGCCAAAAATACACAAAGGTTTGGATAAACCTCCAGGAAGACCTATTGTATCTGGCATATGACAGAATCACTCTCTGACATTTTGACACACTAACTTAAACCTTTACTAAAACATGTATGAGCATGTATCCAGGACACCACTGAATTCCTTAGGATTATATCAGAAACACAATTGGAACCAACATGTTTACTATGCACATTGGATGTCAAGGCACTCTATACTAACATTCCCCACTGGGCAGGATTATTAGTGCTCCCATATTGGTTGGAGAAGGCCAATCTTTATTCAGCCAGTTTTAACATCCTATTACTTTGTATGGCCGAACATGTGTTATCCAAGAATGTTTTTTACTTCAATGGGGAATGTTATTGGCAAACTAGAGGCACAGCAATGGGGGCCTCTTTTCCCCAAGTTATGCTGATATGTTTATGGGGTACCTTGAGGAACATCTGATATATGACATCATACATAATATATACATCAATGTGATGGACATCTGGAGGAGGTACCTTGATGACTATTGGATGGTGTGGCGTGCCGACCAACAATATCTGGCTGAATTTCTCAGTACTTAAATGAAAACAAATGGGGTATTGAATTCACACTGAATTGTGACATGCATTGTATTAATTTTTTGGATGTCTTGACGATTAAACAACATGATGGATCTGTTGCCACCAAGGTGTATAGGAAATATGCCCAATATAATAACTTGTTATATGCCACCAGTCTGCACCCACACTATACCATACGCAATATACCGAAGTCTCAGTTTTTGCATATTAGGAGGATTTGTTCTGAACAGGAAGAATTTGTAACCTCTCAACAGGACATGACACACAGGTTTCAGCAAAGGGGCTATCGACAACAGGACATACAATCTGCTAGCCAGTGGGCATCTGTTCAGGATAGGTCACAGTTACATATAAAGATAGGACTCATGTAGGGGAATCATAACCAATCAGATTTATAACGACATATGGTCACAATATTAACCTCATCAGGGATGTAGTGTCCAAACAATGGAATATCCTAATGGAAAATGAAGAACTGAACTGGGCATTGGTGAACCAGTGTAAATTTTCATACCATAGAGGCAAACCACTGGGATCACATTTTGCACATTATAAGAAGCATGGTAGTGGATTATTCATGCACCATCAACTTACTATTGCAGGGGACAAACTTTTGGGGTTGTCATTTCCATGTGGCCATTGCACCTTCTGTAAACATATATGTATAAATCTTAACAATTCACAAGCAAAAACTTGGGCCGATTTTATGACATTCAATGTTTTGGAAACTGTGGATCTGACTGGGTGGTATATTTAGCTACCTGCACCTGCTCAGCTTTTTACGTTAGACAAACATCCCACCCTCTATGGATTTGGATGTCAGAATATCATAGTGACATCAGTAATAAATGGCTAACCAATGCCCTATATAGACACAATACTATACACTCCACTACCCAGTTTCATTTTATTGTGATAGATAACATACAGGGAGATAGATCTAATAAATTAGGCTGGCACTCTATTTTGAACACTAAAGAAAAATATTGGATTGTTAAATTAGGGTGCCTGTTCTCACCGGGGTTAAATGACCATTTATAAATATGTTTTATATACTTATGTTAATTAATTAATCATACTTATGTCAATTAATTATACTGGAGGAAATGACTCAATAGGAAGTGATTTCCAATCACTGTATATGTACTTTGTGTTCATAGCATGTTTATTCACTGAGGAAGGCAAGAGTGCCGAAACCGGTATGATGCTATGGTAAAAATTAAAGTCTCTATGCTACAGTACTTTGGTGCTGGCTCTTCTATTTGAACTTGAAGCATAACTACCATATATTGTATTAACTTGTATCTGTAAACTTTCAGCTAGATTTGTTAATAATTCCATTTACCTTTTTAATTTCCCTGTGCTGTAATAGTTGTCTGCCTTTTTAATTTGCGTCTTAAAATATCTTGTAAATATTTATGAGCTATAATAGCTTACTAACACCTATGTTTTCTGTATTTCAGATCTATACCTTGGCATACTCTGTCAGTGTTCTTTTAACTTTCTGTCTAACTTATAATAATTATGTAAAGTGCACTGTAATCTGTAAATGAATTAACAAATTTAGCCTACACTGTTATGTCTTGAGTATATTGAATAACTATTGCTACCTATTTTAGACAATTTATTTTAATAAGCTTGTCACAAATAATTCTGTCACTTTTTCCTTAAAACTAATAATGTGATGTGTAATGTAGTAATGTTGTTTACAAATAATGCTGTCACTTGGCAACTTTACCCTTTTTTCTTTGACTTCTTTAAAAATTCCTTCCAAAGATTCACAGGGTAGCATCTCTTCAGCAACATTACATGCAGTGTTTCACACTCCTAATAAAATGAATTAGAATAGACTCCATTCTTGCTATTCTTACTAATTGGCCCTTGAAAAGGGCTTTCATTTGTTGTAAGGGGGTGGCTACTATCAAAATGTAGTAGGGAGTTGGAATAAGTAGGTTTTTTGTGTAAATTAGCAATAAAACCTTTGTTGAAGTGGCCCACTTTCAGTTCAACATCCAAATAAGAAATAGTGTCAGTAGATGTATTCAAAGTAAATCTTAGGAATTTGGTAATGGTATTATATAGTTAAAAAAATCTCTAAGTCTTGTCCAGAATCCCTCAAAAAGATGGCTATGTCATACAAGAAACCCCATAAAGTGTCAGACATTCTTGAACCATGATTTAAAAATGTATTGGTCCTCCCAGCATGGTAAGACAACATTGGCAAATATGGGGGCACATGCTGCCCCCATTACCACATCATAAAAACGGTCCCTTTGAACCAAATAAAAGTATTGTCAAGTACCATCTCCATTAGGGAGCTTAGGACCTCAATTGTTGTATTGCCTGGTTGATTATGTTGGTTCATATACTGAGCAAACCAATCAGTGCTACATACATGGGCTATAACTGACAACAGGACTCTTATATTGCTCACAATATAAGTTGTTCAGCATACCATTTCTGATGGATTTTACTTAAAAAATCCCATGAGTCCTTGTAAATGGGGTTCACATTCTTAAGTGTATCTTTCAGCTTTAAATGTATGTACCTAGCCATTCAATAGGATTTTGAACTTCCGGTGGCAGCTATTGGTTGTAGAGGAGGGTCACGAATATCTTTGTAGATTTTCAGAATTCCAAAAATAGTTGGGATACATGGGAACTTAATACTGAAAAAAATCATACTCTATTTCAGTGATTTGCCCCTGCATGAGTAGGTCATAGATCACCTTATCTATTTTTGAGTAGGCTATATTGATTTAGTTTCTGGATACCTCCTGATAATTATCAGAAAATAACAAACCCTCTATCCTTGAGTTGTCATCTATGGTATCCATTTTAACCAGTCCCCCCAAGTTTCATGCATCTCACTTGTTTGTTGCTACAAATGTCTCTCAATAGTCTCCTTTCATCCTCACTAATCATTTTGTATCCAAGTTCTCTGTTATTTAACAATTTTCTAATGTCATGTTTACAAAGTTTATCATAAAGCATTACTGTCGGGTGTAGTGGGAGGTTGTACAAAGTGTTTTTTTTTTAACTTCTCTGTGTCTCTTTCACCATTCTAAAGGTCGTCCAGCAAAACTCCTAGGTTTAATTTCCTAGTAAATAGCTTTAAATCAGTCAAGTATTGTACTAAGTTTCCTCTTGTACATGTTACAAATGTCATTCCATTTTCAAACAAAGAATCATGCTCAACAGCAATGGGGGCAGAGCTAAAACTGTAAATTTTAAAGTCACTCTTGTGGTTTGGCATTATTGCTGGCAATTCTTGGAGTTCAAGTTCTTCCTTCCCTTCCCCTCTTCTTCTGTTGTGGTAATGGACCTCACAAAGTTTTCTTCTTGAATATTGTTGTGGGGTTCCCTCCATTCTAGTCCCCTTCTTCTGGGTGATTAACCTCTCTGACCTTTGGAGTGGTGGGGAATCTAAAGAGATCTCAGGTGTACCAGTATCCATGTGGGTAATTTCCTCACAATCTGTGTCTTGGCCATATATACCACTATTGGAATATGGGGGGGGGGGGGGGTTGGGTAAGTCTTTTGTCATTCACAACCACCCTTATCATGAAAGAATTTATTTTATTTTTTATGTTTCACATCAGTAAGTATTTTATAAACCTTAATATATATGTTATACTTTTGGCTGTATAAAAAAAAAAGTTGTGTGAGTGTGTGTGTGTGTGTGTGTGTGTGTGTGTGTGTGTGTGTGTGTGTGTGTGTGTGTGTGTGTGTGTGTGTTTGTAGAATCAAGTCAGTTTTGTACATTTTCAATTTCATTGCAAGTCATAGTATTATGATCATCTGATTACTTCACCTGAGATATCATGTTTTTTAATGACTCATTTATTTATGCATTATTCATTCATCTATTTAATCATTTAGACATTTATTTTTATATTTATGTATTTATTTTTGCTTATTGAGTAAGTGGGTTGATTCAGAAAGGTCACATTTTTAAATGATGCAAGTCAACTCTAAACAGTTGCAGAAATATCAAAACATTAACACCTGTACAGTACATGGTTGGGTAACACCACTGCAACTTGTTGATAGCTTACTCATCTATATGAACTGCAGTAATAAATGACTACTGTTACATCTAAGTTTCACGGAGAAACATCTAATAAAACATGATACCATTTATGTAATTATCTAACTGAGTGATCTTCTTGACAAGAGCGAAGGAAATGAAGAGGGTAGGTACTAATGTTCAAAGTATTTGCAGACTGCTTTTTATGGTAAATTTGCAGTAGACTGATTAAAATAAAACTTTGATTTTCTATCCTTCTCCTCTTAGGACTTACAGTATCCCGAGATGCTGTACTAAGGTGAGGTTTCACTGTAATTAAGCTGCCCCCCCCCACACTGATGCATGTTTTAATATCTAAAACAAAGTAATAAACTATATGTGGAGCAAAACAGCAGTTTGGCATACTAATGCTCGAAAAATATATTATGTTTCACGCGTAAAAATCTGCATTTAGAGGGATGATAATACCACATCATTTAACATGTATGCATGACAACATTCTTGCACATTCGTGATTAAAAGTTTACTTCCTGGATTTGTCATGGTGATTTCCACAAGAGGAAGTAACTTTCCCCAAATACATACATACCCTGACAATGAAAAAGCATTATCTAGAGTTATAGGTCAGCTGCTCTTCTTTACTTAAGCCATGTATAATTAAGCCCTTCACAAATTAAGCTGCTAAATGTCTCCTGAATTAGTTCTGTCAGACTATGACATAGTGTGCATATTTACTTTAGAACAATTTTTATACATACCCTGGAATTCAGAAAGGCATACAGCTCTGCAGAAAATATAACACTGAACATGTTCTTACTGCTGTAAACGTGAGCAATCCAGAGATCACTCTGTCTGCTACAGCTTTATGCTGGCACTAGACAGAGTGCAGCCATCAGTCTAGCAAATGCAGCAATCTGGGATTACAAATGCACACTCTCTCCCAAATGGCACTGGCACCAGAATAACTTTGTAGAACTGATTCATACAGTCAGAGAGACAGTGTACATTCATTCATCCATATGGATAGGTTTGCGGCTAATAGCATGAATATAAGTAGGTACCACAGAACCATCAATGTGTGTCAGTGTCTGTGTGTATCCGTTTGTGTAGGTGCATGAATGTGGCTGCATAGATGTGTGTGTGTGTGCCTTCATGTCAGGAGATATCTGGGCAACCTCGATTTGTATGTTGCTAGAGAAAACACTAGTGTGAACAGATCTGACAGACCAGTGTTTGATTCAGACACATAGTAATTATCTTCTAATGAGGTGTTCCTTGTTTCTGAATTGAAGATGGTCACTGACACATCATCATTACCCAGTTAGGACTGGCAGCGAGAATCTTTCTGAATTCCTCAGATGTCTTCTTTGTGAATTAGCAATGGTTCTTAGTTCTTCTAAATGTGTTGCTAAACTGAAGATGGCTGTAAATAATGCTTAAAACATTAGTTTAAGCTGCCTAATTAATGAGCTGCGTTCACATATATTTTTGTCACATTCCTGCACTTCCATCTGTAGTTAAGTACTGTACATGTCATGTATCAGGTTTAATTTATTCTTATCTTATTCTTTTTAGTAATCTTTTCTTTCTTCTGTTCTGTAAAGATTACTGTTTATTTGCTTACACTGACTGAGACAATATACTTTTGTCATGCTGGTTATTGATACAAATGAGGAGCGATCATTAATAATATATTTTTAGAAGTTGTGCAGCTTTTTATCTTTTGAGTCAGCAAATTATGCTTTCTAAATCAGTTCATTTCTAAAGTTTCCTTAAAAATCCTGCTTACACTGCTATTATATAGTGTGTGAGTACATTCTCAATTACAACATATTCCTGCTGGAAGCCACCACACAGCTTGAAATTTCCCACTGATTTACATCTAAATTGTGTTATAAAGTATATAAGGTTGTTTAGTCTAACTTGTCTTAACATTATAAACTGCTGAAGTAAGCAATCGTGTTCAACTACATTAGCGTCACAAAAAATACAATATTCAGATTGTAAATAAACAACATATTTGAAATTTTTATTATAAAGTGGGTAAGATGATAATCGGTGACTGATGTGTTATTAAACATGAGAACAGATAAGAACTGCATGGCACATGCACAGAATTTCTGTAGACTGCCCACTTACAAATTATTAAAGTACTATTGCACCATACATTTTTTAATAAAATAAATAAAATGCAGGCAATGAATTAGGCAGTAAAAAGTTTTGATATTTTGATTCAGACAGTAAAAATGCATACTGATCTTTGTGCACCCAACTAGATGTTTATTATGTGAAAATTGATTAAGTGCTTTCATTCCAAAGAACTTCATTAGAATCTGTCATTACAGTCTGTTAAAAGATATTTAAACTATAAAATCCAATCATGTGATGAGTTATATCCAAACGCGTACAATCAATGACATCAAACATATATCATGTCATGCGTTACCCTTTGATCAGGGAAGAAAAGCCAGAAGCACAAACATCTAATATTGTCTGCATATTCCATTAACTTCCTCTTGCATTCTCTGCCTGCTTGATGACAGTAAGAAACATCCAGACAAGTCCCACAAGCTGCAGCTTAAGGAATAAAACGCGGCGGTATTCAGTCCATCACGAAATGAGAACATAGAAAATACAATCAGCCGCATTTCCTGTCAACGACCTTCTATCTCTTTAGTTCACAGACCCTTAATTGAGCAAATGTTAAGTCAGAACGACTTTCCGAAGCAAGCAATTGTGTATATTCATGCTTGTTTTGTCATCAATCTGGATTGAAATATCATGAATTTACCTTCATTTCTTATGTGACAAGTTTAGTGCAAATATATTCTTGTGAAGAGAAAGCTACAGTATGCATAAATCACATAGCACATTAAATTATATAAAAATAGCAAAGAAACAGAGAAATAAAATGATAGATTACATTCCTTCTAGAATTAGCATAGACCCATTAATAATGCATTCTATAACTTGAAGAGAGGCAGTATAACTGTATACTCAAGGCATTGTAAAAACGGCTGGACAAAGCATTGTATAAATATATATAACATTCTGTCAAATAATAATGTTTTGTGTGAAAAGAACATGAATCTGAGATAGGTTGAGAGGAAAAGTAAGTGAAAAGTGATAAGTTAGTATAGAATAATCAGTTACAAACAGGCTAATGCTGGTAAAGTGCTGGGATGGAGGTGATACAGCCTGCAGAAGCTAAATGTGGGGGGCAAAATGTAACTAAGAAAGGCTAGAGGAAGAGAAAAAAAAATTCTCTAGATGGCAGGATTTTTTTTTTTGTCATTACTGAATAACATTTATGCTCTATGTACATTTCTCTGAAGTTGCTGACAAGATGACATCTTTTTTATGTCTTCAACTTGTAGAATCTGCTGATAATATTTACCTGGACATCACTGCTTACACCTGCCTTATTTGATCTGAGTACACTACCATTTTCCGAGTTGTTTTGCATTCTTATTGCAATATGCTAGTTCCTTTCATTCTTATTCTTTCATGTTCGTTCAGCATAGTCTTTCCTGCCTCTTTTTCATGACTTATCTCACTATTTACTGTTCACTTTTGTAATCTATCATATTCTTTTTCTTAATTATACTGTGTTTCCTCTAACCAAATGAATCTATTGATACCTTACATTTTCTGTCTTCCTTTCCTTTCCATTCATTTCCTTTTCACAATTGTAAATTAGTTCGTTTGAATCCCTTTGCTTTATCTGCCTTTATCATTTTATCTGTCCAGCACAACCTTCTTCCTAATCACAGTTGTTTTTCTTCATTATCTGAGGAAATCTTTTATACACCTGTCATAGCACTTTATTCCTCATCCAAGCATTCCATTTTCCCCATTGCCTTATGTCCTTATCCACTGACAATGCACACTTGCATTCTGAAAATTATAAAGTTCATGGCCACTCTTACATTTGCACTGATCCTATTAGTTTGATAAATTAAGATATGTTTTAAATGTAGTTGGATAATTATAATGTAACTTGTTTTAGTCCCATCATGACAATAGTATCATTATGTACATTGAATACTTTTTTGGAGAAGTTTGAGGTGGACATTACATAATTTCATATTTTTTGTTTATCAAACACAATATATATAGTGTGGATTTTCAGTGCAGACATGCTTTCTTGTCACAGACTCAAAGACTACTTAACCCTTATATCATACTCTTCTCTTTTGCTACCTACTTGAACATAAAGCACTTCTGAGTCTGTCCATCATAATGTATTCATAAGGGATCCTACCTCTTTTTTCTCAGTAATGTACTGGATAGTTTGAGAGGCACCATTTTCACCAAACACAAGAATATTTCCTAATGTCATCAACCTGGCACTCAGATTATGATCTCAGGTCATGACCCTGCTTGTATACTCTATGGGACAATAGGCTAAAATAGCCTGACTAATCTTACCTTCCCCTACCTTTGCCCCCTGGTTGCTTTTAACAATGTTTCTTGTGAACCACCTTTTAATAAATTCAGACCAATGTCAACTATAGCTACTTCAACTTGTGTGGACCTAAAATACTACTTAAGCATCAATATCTTTGTTGCAGATAACTGGGGTTCAGCTCTCAAGCGATTCCTTGATGACTCGTTTATACTAGTTTGCCTATTCTTACATAAAGCTTTTATGTTCTTTGCATGCCTCCAATCTTTGTAAGACATCATCCTTTATGGCTTGTATAGGATGACTAGTACATTGTCCCTTACTTTCAGAGTTTTTCAGCAGATTTTAAGTATAACTGAGTGGCTGGCATCTAACCCAAATCACTACTGCTCCCTCATGCATGTGTGACAATTCAAGTGCTTTAGAATTGTCACTAAAATCAACAGACATTGCATGCATTGTTTCCATTATTTTCTCTTGGTGTAGAATCAGCTGTCATTGCTTTCCTTCAGGTGGGTCCATATAGTTTTTCCCTACCAAAGTAACTAGTCTCTGTAGCAAGCCCAGTGGAAAATAAATGACCACTTTTACAAATACATGTACTTCACACACACAAACACAAAAAACTTGCTCCCCCCCAAAAAAAAATGAAACAAGCTGTATGCACCACATGATGCAACAGGCCCTTATAAAAATGTCAAGACTTTCAATGCTGGCAACTTTAACATCAAAAAAAGAAGACAGAAATTATAGAAGTGAGAATACCAAACATTGTTTTCTCCTTTAAACTTTCCTTTTGTTGTGCAGTGGGGAAATGTTCACCTGGATCCCAATGTAGGGAGAAATCCTCTAAACTTACATTTATCAATTCTGTGATCACCATATTATTTTAAAAAAAGGGAATACTTAAGTTCATAAAGTTAGGTAAAGTGTTGAGAAGAGCTATCTTAGTAATTCAAAGGCTTCTTACATTCTCCTAGACTATTTGCACTTCTGATATATTCAGGTAATATATTCCATGACTGTGCCATACTGTATGTTAAATAATGCATTTTATTATTTTTATTACAAAACTCTAAACAGAACTTTAAATTACGATACTTGTATGTCTTTGGATTATTATTGTTTTACTTCCAAACCCATTAAGGACTGAAGAAGAGAGTCATTAAATACCTTGTAGGCAAATCTAATTCAACCCCTAACATATCTATAATTAAGGGTTTAAAGGCTCACTGAAAGACATCTATCCATAACATAACTGCTTAATATCAGGTATTCTTTATGCAAATTTGCATTGCACTGATTCTATACAATCAAGCTTTCTGATTATTAAAAGTATAGAACACTAGACTGTATTATAAACATGATCTAATTTATATACCTTAAATAAACTTAATAAGATCTTAACCTCTCCCTTTGTAAAGTTTTTAAGAATGAAACCCATCTATTTCAAGGCCTTAGTACAAATGGCTGTTGCATGATTTTCAAAACAAAAAGTAAAATCAATCAGTATGCCAAGAGCCTTATATTCACTAAAGTCCACTAAATCAAATGCAGGCAATGAATAGATGTCCTTAATTTGATTTTACCAAAATATGTATTATATTTTCTCACTAAATGAGACACCAATTGTACTATCTCAATTATATAAGTATAGTAAATATTTACTAATATTAGCAAAATCTTCTTCTTCTTTCGGCTTTTCCCAGTTAGGGGTCTCCACAGCGGATCATCTGTCCGCTCATGATTGGCAGTGGAGTTTTATGGTGTTGAGTTGCCAGCCCAGTGCCCAACCTTCCACAGAAGGCACACACACACACACACACACACACACACACACACTCACACCTAGGGCCAATTTAGATTGTCCAATCCACCTACTGCATGTCTTTGACATGTGGGAGGAAACCGGAGCACTTGGAGGAAACCCATGCAACCACAGGGAGGACATGCAGACTCTGCACAGAAGGCACCCCTACTGAGAATTGAACCAGAGAACCTCTTGCTGTGAGGTGGCAAAGCTAACCGCTGCACCACCGTGGCCGCCCACTAATATTAGCAAAATAATATTCATTATTACCAGAAAAAAATTACAATTGTCAGTGGTTTTAGCTAACCAGCAATGATCATCCCGTGGAATAGAGGCAAAGATAATATTAAACAAGAAAGGCCTGAAAACAGATCCCTGAGGAACACCCAATGTCACCATTGCTGGATTTGAGTTCTGCTACTGAGCCAGTAATTAATCCAGCTATGTAAATATTAGTTAATCTTATATTGTTCCAAAGTCAAGCCAATAGTGTGCAATGATAGTAAGTCAAAGGCTTTGTTTAAATCCAAACAGATTACAGCTGTGCTAGTTACCCTCTCCATAGCCCTAGAGATGTAATCATAAAAGCCTGACAAATTAATAAGTGCAAAAAAGCCTTTCCAAAAAAAATGTTGAAAAATATCAAGTAATACAAGATTATTTTCTTTAAGTATGATTTCAATGATACATCTTTCAAAGCATCACATAATATTGGTGTTAAACATACTGGACAATCATGCTGTATCTCTATCTTATCCCCAGATTAAAAAAAATGTAGTAAATAATGTTTCCTTCCATGACCTTGGTACATATCCATTATTGATCATTGAATTAAATGTTCTAGTTAATATACTTGATAAATAATATTTTACATTAACAAACAAAATTTCAAGAAAAGAGTATGGTCCACTCTGTGTCTCAAGTGGAACTTTATTAAAGTTCTAAATATCATCTCTTCAGTAATATTAGGAAATTGTGTGTTACAAGCAGTTCTTTCTTCAATGAGTTAAGAATAAGACTCACTCATATCAATGTCAAAACCAGTAAAATATTCATTAAATTTAGTAGCTATTCATGATCACTAATTATTGGCCCAACTACAGAAACAGAATTGACATGATCTGTTTTATTACCAAAGGAATTAATGCATTTATACAATTTTTAGGTATTTGTGTGATCATCTGTCAACAAGTTTTCATATTTTATGTTTTCATTTCTTATAGTTGATTATCATTATATATTTCTCAGCCTTAACTTATTTTTATTAAAATTATTTGTACATTTATGGCAAATACAAAATGCCATATTTTTCCTGTTGTATAATCTGTCAAAATTCTGGCATACTGGTACATTATTCTTGATATTTATTCTTCCATAGCAAGTTGTCTAAGCTACACGATTATACAGTAGATATTCTATATTATCATAACCCCCCACTAACTGACTAATTCATCGCTACCCAATGCAAAGATAGCAAATTATTCTTTAAATAATAATAATAATAATAATACATTATACCCTAATTATAGTGTATGGTCCATTCTCTCAGTTTGTTTCTAATGAGAAAGAGAATTTATCAGATAATCCTAAAGGAGTAGAAATCTGAATATTTTCAATTAAAAGCAGATTACCTATACATAACAAATCTAGGATATTACTACCTCTAGTAGGTTGGGGTGGCTATGGTGGTGCAGCGGTTAGAATTGCTGCCTCACAGCAAGAGGCTCTCTGGTTCAATCCTCGGCTGTGGTGTCTTCTGTGCAGAGTCTGCATGTCCTCCCTGTGGTCACGTGGGTTTCTTCCGGGTACTCCAGTTTCCTCCCACATCCCAAAGACATGCTGTAGGTGGATTGGACACTCTAAATTGACCCTAGGTGTGAGTGTGTGCATGTGTGTTCCTTCTGTGGAAGGTCGGGTGCCAGACTGACAACTCAACACCATAAAACTCCTCTGCCAATCATAAGTGGATAGGTGATCCACTGTGGCGACCCCTAACTGGGAAAAGATGAAAGAAGAAGAAGACTACCTCTAGTAGGTTCCAAAACTGATTATGTAATATGATACTCAAAATCTCAATAAATTTTCTTTCACAATTATTTTCTCCTTCATTTACTTGTCAGCCAAGGGCAGGATAATTAAAGTCACCTAGCAGTATTAAGTTTCTATAATTTGAGTTCATATTTAATGTAGACAGATAATAGTGAATATCTAAATCCATTGTAGGTGGAGAATAGAAAAGTATCAATGTGTTAAGACCATGAACAACATTCCATAAGCTTGGACTATTATGCTGTCCAGCTCAGCAATTGTCTTTATAAGTTTACAAGAAATTGAATTTCTAACTCATAAAATGAAACCTCAACCCCTTGTAGCAGTATAGATTTGTAAGCATTCAAATTTATTATATTCTGTTATTTGTAAGTCAGATGAATTCCATGTCTTAGTAATGGCAATAAACTCATATCTCTCAGAAAGCTCAATACATTTTAACTCGCTTTCTTTGAAAGCTTTAGGCATTACAATAGAAATGTTTAAAGATCTATTACATTTCCTGTTTCTATTGTACAAAAGGATCCACATATGAGACTCTAAACATTTCAACACAACTCCTAAACAAGTCTGGCAGACCTTTACATCCTTAATAATTAAGATTAACTGCATCGATTGATTTTTTTAAATCATAGACCTAGTTTTCACAGTTTTTTAAAATAATTTAATATTGTAGACTAAATGCAGTTGTCCTAGCCTAATATTAAATAATTCTACCTTTGACCACTGATAATCTGACCAACACAAACTAGGAAGGATTTCACATAATGAAAACAATTGATTTAAAATTTCAAAATCCTCAAGTATGTTAATAATTGCATTTTTCATATTATTAAATGATGTATGCCATACATCATTAGTACCTCCCAACCAAATACATATATCATAGTTTGTTTTGATCCTAATTAACCTTGGCAACAAGTCTAAATAATCAACTTCAACCCTGGTGAAGAAGAATCTGTAATATACTCTTTATTTGATTATGTTATTTGACTAGCAACGCATTTTATATGTGAGACCTCAATTACCAGTAGTTCAATTTAACATCATTTTCTACAGTTATTGGTTATGGAAGTACAAGCAGGCTCTTGTGTTTATTATTATGTTGGTATTTACTAATTAACTCCTCCCAAAGCTGTTCTTTTAAGCTTTCTTACTTGTGAGATCTCTTGCCGGCCTTCATTCTGCCCACTAATACAGTTACTAATATCACCAGAGCAAGGGTTATATGAAATACTACTAAAAGAAAGATTTTCCTCCAAACGTATATTGTGTTCAAAACAACATCCTCTTTACTATAATACATCAGATATTGACATGTTCTTACATTAGCTGATCTATGGTCAGTTTCAAACTTGTTTAATACCTTCTTAGAATTAGGAAACTGAAAACCTTCAAATGGTCTAAGGCACTTACACTTTGTGCTAGGCCCTTCAACCAACAAAATGATTCAAATATTCTCTATGATCTAACTTTCTTTTCTTATACCTAATATCAGTTATACCAATGTCAGTTTTTGTAACAGAGACTCAATAAAAAACATAGATGACAAAGTGTATTATCATAATGTTCCTCTATACAATTATCTTTTACATTTTAAAACATTAGAACAATCAGATTTGTTAGTACAAGAGCTCTCCACTCCCTTTATTACAACACATTCTAATTCAACCCACATATCCATGAAAAAGAGGGTATAACCAATGATATATCCACCAAAATATTTTAATGAAATAAGTGTTCTTTCCAAAATTGTTCACATTGTTTCCCATTAAAAGATAAAATTGTTTCATTTGATATAGCACTTGATGAACTAAAATAAATCTCTTCTACTAAATTTGTCAGTGTGAAAGATTTGCTAACATTCTTTTTCTTCACTCCATTATCATTCCCAGCTTTCTTTTTCCTTTTAACTGGAGTTTTAACTCACTTAAAAAGTAAACTTTCCCAGCTTAATTGAACTTTGATCCTTATTTTACTTCTGACTGGTCAACCTTACCTCCGTTGTTTCCATACTTTATTGTTTTTATGTCTAAATACTCCAACTGACAATTTTAACCAAATTCAGAAACAGACCTTAATCTTCCTTCACTTCTGCATGTACATTCAGTTTGAGAATCAATTTACTTTTTAAAATTTAACTTAAATCTTCAAAACATGTGCAATTAAAAGACATTGTTCTAAACCAGAAATTTATTAGAAATACCCCTCCAGGTATTCATTTACCCAAATATTTTTCATTAACCAAATATTTAAAAACATATATTTTTAAGGAATCCATAATAAATTGCAAACTCTTATACTTTAATCTAGCAAATACAAATGTTGTTATTAACCTATAACTACATAAATATCACAGTACTCAAGCACCACCAAACAGCAGAATACAGCATCATCTCAAGAGCAGAATATGGTAATACTTCAAAATAGAGTCCTAGATAGGAAGACATGTGCCATCTCCCCATTACACAACACATTACTTCAGTGCTATAGAATTAAAAAATTAAATAAATAAAAATCAAAGTTTCTTCATCTGTGTCCTTAAAATAACACATAGGGAAGAGTTTGCAGCAAACCAAGCACCACCAAACAGCAGGATATAGTGTCCACCCCAGTTATAGTTCAGCACACAGCATACTTGGATAACGGCAATCTCATACATAATAGTTGTAACTCCAGATTTTCAGTCATTTAATGTCTACATTCCTGGACTCAGCACTGATAGTAAATATTCTCTAACATACCCCCAACTAAACTTTTAAGAACTTCCAAACTAACAAACCCTTCCAAATAGGCACTCATGTTACATGGAAATACAATCAGATTGGTTTGTTTGGCTAGGCTTATAAAGATCCTGATGGTCAATATCCTAATATATACTTATGAATCTATGAGCAGGTCTTGACAATTTTTACTTAGGATGACAATTTTTACTTAGGATCTGTCATTGAATCACCCACCAACACAAATGTTCTTCAGGAATGAATGACACAGACAAACAACTGGTGCCCGAGTCATGGACTAAAATTAAATGCCAAGAAATGCATAATAGTATCCTTTAGGAAGCCATCCACCCCTGGTAACTATAATATCGACAACACACTCCTAAGAGCTGACCCACTAGTCAGGAACATGGGGGAAACATAGACAGTAATCTAGCCTTAGACCATCATGTGTCTATGGCAGTGAGGAAATCATTCTATTTTGTGCAACTTATAAACAAAGATATGGCATCTAGGTCCAAGGAAGTCATTGTTCCACTGTGTTTCTGCATTTATCAGACCTAAAATTGAGTACATGTACCTAACCAGGCATTTCTAACAACTGGAATGTCCATAGAGGTTCCACACTTAAAGAATACAGAGCATAGAAAATGTCCTATGCAGACCACCTCAAAGCACTATCCCTGTTTTCTGTCTCCTAGAGGCTGTTAGGGGAGATATATGCCTGGCATACAAGGCATTGCCAAACCCTACTTTGGTGGACCTTGTGCATATCCACAAAAAAAAAAGCACCAGAATTACCCATTCAAAAGACTTAAACCTTGCCTGTGACATAAATAGGACCTGCTAGAGAGACAAGTATGTATCCCAGAGTTTATGTCTTCCCTGGAAAAGGCTCCCCATCCATGTGAAGCAAAGTACCTCCCTAACCCAATTCAAGTTTAACTTGGATAGTTGGATGGGGAACAGGAAATTCATCCCTTGTTTGGCACCTATGTCTCTAATAGCCCCTTCTTGCAAGTATCAAGGACAGCAGGACTTGTCAGACAGCAAGGATTCATGGCTAGGTTTAAAAAGGCCCTTGTGGTCATTAGCATAATAAACACCTATGAACCTGTTGGTAATTTGGCCTTGGCCAAGAGACAATGTGTAGCCCATGGACTGACAACTTAGGGCCACAGGGACTGACACCTTACTCCAACTCACATACATATAGTAAAAATGATGTCACGCAACCTGTATCTATCCATGTATTGGCTGTGTACTGCGTGCATCAGACAATCAGCCCCGAACTACAGTTCTGTCAGCTGCTGCATTTGCAAAGTAAGTCACTCACCTGCACACCACTTGTAAGGAGTACTATAATATGCTATCATATGTATGGGCCTGCTGCATGTATGCAAGAGAATATAATGGGGTATTTGGAGAGATCTAACATCCACATGGGACTACAGATACCTAGTGCAATAGTATGTGTTCTGTAATATTAACTAGGCCTCATGGTTGGAATATTTACTACAGCAATCAAGGGAGATGTTAAACAGTGGGATCACATAATATTTGCACTAATGTCTATGCCAGAAGATCATGTGCTGTTCTTCCACCACCCCCAACACATCAGTGTTCCCATACAACTGCTGTAACAGTACATTTGCAATAATATATCAGCAGACTAGCCAATTCCAAGGTTGTGACATAGAACTTGGCCACATGTAATATGTCTCATGTAATGCAGGGGTGACAATCTATGTCTGTATGCTGTTGATTGTGTGAAGAATGACACCTCTCTGTCTGGTGGCTGGTGTGGCTCACTGAGCTAGGAATATTAGTATGGGTCATGGTGTTGATGGTTTGAA
Organism: Protopterus annectens; assembly: GCF_019279795.1. Lineage (NCBI taxonomy): Eukaryota > Metazoa > Chordata > Ceratodontiformes > Protopteridae > Protopterus > Protopterus annectens. The sequence continues at coordinate 1,221,875,196 of NC_056746.1, read as the reverse complement.
TCTGGCAGCATCCTCATATTTTGCATGTGAGATACTTGTATGGTGGTATTCCACCAGACTTTCATACTCCTCAATCTGTTACTGCCAGAAAGCTGGACAGCAAAACTACAAACAGACATTACACATGCGCTAACAAACCTAGAAGGTAACTAGTATTACAGCAGGTTGCAACAGAACAGAATAGCTGCAGGATGTAAAGGCCATCACTTAAATGTGTCAATAGTTAGTAAACTTCAGTGACTACATTATACAATATATTGCCTGAATACCACAAATGGATGAGGAACAAACCAGACATATGGGGTGAAATGCTGGACATTCTACAAAAACATGTACAGTGAGAGGTATGCAGACTGTCACCTCTTAGCAACTTTTTAAGTTTATAAGAGCAATATTTAAAATATGTCCCTATTTTTGGGCCTTTGTCCTCCAATTTTGTTGGACTTTGTCCAGATTTCTTGCACAAAAATGTTGTGAGTTATGACTTGAGTGCACGTCTGTTGCCGTTTTCTCACAAACACCTGCTATGTGGAAATATGTCTGTACATACAGACAGCTACGTATACATGTCTGTCTGTCCCTATCCCCCTCATACATGATTAGAATATCTATCAGTATGTATCACATATACATATGATATATAGATACATATTACAATGATACATAGACTCTCCACATATATCGACCTAACACATGCTCAAAACGTACACACACAGCAACATTTACAGAGACATCCCTGTTATACACATTTAAATATATATATATATATATATATATATATATATATATATATTTATATATACATATATGTGTGTGTGTGTGTGTGTGTGTGTGTATATATATATATATATATATATATATATATATATATATATATATATATATATATATATATATATATATATTATACTGTGTGCGTGTATGTGTGAGGGAAAGTAAGAATGTCCCCACATACCCTCAGAATGCTGAGGTTATCTGCACTTGCACATCACAACAGTTGTCTGAAGGAACCAGACCAAGGCCGCAACAGTACATAATCCACTCACCCAGAGACTCCTGTGCCAGCGGAATCTCACCTTGTAGACAGACTCAGGTGAGCAGGTGTTGTAATGTACAATGGTATCAACGCATGCCTTGGACAGGCCATATCGTCCATGACCACATGGTTGCTTATCTAACTGCAACTAGCCACATATGGCCATACTTGTAACTGTACACACATAGCAGGGATATTAACAAGTATCCCACTTTTAAGATACTAGATACAATAACAGTACCAAGCAATATCACTCTGCAGGCCGCACATGCTGTCTAACACAAAGCGACTTTGCGTACTCCACAAGTACTGTGCCTGCAATCCCATGTACAATTGATGTAACCTGTGATGCATGTGGTAAGTCCTGTGAGCTATAATGTGTCATAGTAGATAGGTAGGGGTTCTAATCTCACGTCAGACAACTCTGTGTGTTTGTGTATAAATATATCCCCTTGCAGCACTATGGATATACCCATATGGGCCATCTCTATGCGATGATTATGCATTTTACGGCCCTGTGACTAGTTGCTGGCCTATACATTGCCTTCCTCTACAAGGCCTGCTGATGTCATCCACCTTAAGAGTACTAGCAGACAGACTAATATCAAATTAACTCTGTGATACATGTGATAAGTACTGCAAGCTATAGTGTGTAATAGTAGACAGGTAGATTTTATGGCCCTGTGACTAGCTACTGGCATCTACATTGACCTCCTGTACATAATCAAAACTGATGTCTGCCACCTGCTGACCTGGACACAGGATATTTGCAGACATGACAACTACATTGGCACACATTCTAGATTTGTAAGTTCAGAAAACCCAGGTGACACATAGCAAGGGTAGCAGACTTATCACAAAGTATGAATGCATGATTATTTTGACTGCCCCCATTGTCCCAGATGGACTGTTCTACACATGCACATATACTGCTATACCTTGCTGACATCATATGTCTGTTGTGCTGCCATGCCATCCTGTGTTGCTGAATTGCCACCAAATGCCCATAGTTATTTCTCTCAGACTCCTGGAACAGAAACATACACAGATCCATGACACATCTGTCATTCTGTAACACTACCACCAATCTGACATCATGTAACAGAGATACACAAAGTGTGATATGTAGTCATGACACATGCCAGCATACAGTACCTGTTGTGACCCACAACAAATGGCACGGTAAAACAATACTGCACTGCACAAGTACATGTCACGTAATGTAGACACCATGTGCATCAGACACATATTAGCACTTCCTTGCATCAATGCCACTGATGGCAGAGATGTGGCACAGGTATAATCACATGCACAGGGCATCGTGTTGGGTGCCGGAGGCCTAGGCTGTGCCAAACACTTAACAGCATGTGTGTGAGACAGGAAAGGGTGTGGGTTAGATGGACCATGGAGAGGTGCCATGTTTATCTGTTGGTGACCTGCATATGACAGTGTGGTTTGAGTATGAGCATGTACACAGTCAAGCACAGTGCTAGCCCTATACATGTGTATGTTGGACAGCTGTAGACCATACATGGTAGAGTGGACAGTTCACCCTCTACAGCCATGAACACGGGAACTGGCTCTGCCGTGAGTTAAACTGGCACCACCATGCCCAATGTCAGATGTGGTGCTAGTACCTGACAGTGACTGCTGTCTGCTGAGGCTGTGTCCCCCATGGCCTGCCACATCATGGTTTGGACAATACACCTCCATCTGTAGCTCTGGAGGTACTGCCACTGCAGGACAGTGGCTGTGCATGGCCACGTGGAGACTCAGCAGAAGGTGTTGCTGACCTACATCCACATGTCCAATATCCAACTCTAATCAGATGTTCCAGCACAGACAATGTGTGGTCCAAGACAGACACTGTCTCAGCCCACTGTTTGTCCACTGCATCAGTGAAATGATCCAGGTTGTCTCCATTATGGTGGAAGCAGTCACAGATGTCAGACTGTACTGCATCCATAACCGTAAGTATCCATCAGTCTTGCATTCAGAACATGCCTCTGTCTCCATGATGGCCCAAAACATGTGCCAAGTGACCCATTATGTGACACATGCAACAGGTGGTGGATGGACAGTGGTCCTTCTATGTACACATCTGTCAATCCACCTGTGTGGGACCTCACCAGCTCTCTGGCTATGGATAGTGTCTACACTCAGTGGCACCATAGTTGCCGCACTGCCCCGTTAAATGTCAGTAACCTCTGACTGTCCAATATCTATGGCTTCTAGGGACTGGGTATGTGTGGGCATACTGACTGTTTGCAGTGTTGCAGTGACAATGGGGGCAGAAGAGGGATGTCAACCACTGGGACAGATTGTTCCCCAACAACCCTGACTGTGCCTCACTATGGCCATCATCATCAAAGTCCGATGAGATGCTGAGATCAGGCTGTGAGGGGGACAGACTCCACCCCCCCCCAGTCACCTTTGAAAACCAAGACAAAAGCAGTACTTTATTACTTGTACTTTTATGTATGGTAAACTGCACAGACTCATACAAATGAGGATCCACAACTGTGTTACCAGTCTCACATTTTCTCATCTCTGCTTCCATGCACAATAGACAACCTTACACCAACCTGCACTTTTATGTATGGTAAACCACACAGAGTGATACAAATGAGGATCCACAACTGCATTACTAATCTCACATCTTCTCATCGGTCACATGCAGCACAGCAGACAACCTCACACCAACATGCACAGACAAGTCAAGCCCTTTATAACATGCACTTCGGCCACATCTAGTTAATGTTGCCAGTACAATCTGCCTGTAAGGTATGAAATATGACTCTATACATGATAGAACTACATATAAAACCTAGTACACCTATCTTGAGAATGATATGCCAGTACTAGTGTCACTGCCTCAGGTATGTACCAGCTCCCTTTTTGTTTGAACAGGCATCTGGGGGTAATTGCCTCATGTGTACCAGGCTGTGTGGCCACTCAACTACAACAGCAAATGTGTTGATGATCATTTAAATACACACCTGTGATTACCCAGTTTATGAACCATAGTTAATTGCTCCAGAATGGAACTTACAAATATTCTTCTCTGGCTAAGTATCACATTTGTATATAGGGCAATATGGCAGACCTTAACTTTCATAAGGGATATATGATCCGTATAAAACAGTATCACACTTACCAAGTACAGGATCATGGACTTGGGCAACACCTGATGGACTTATGAAAAGATGAGGGAGAGTTATTGTCAGCATCACTAAATGCTGCAGCACTACAAGGTAATACGTGCATATATCCACAAGTACAGTAACTACTGTGAAACTGGCTATATTGCTGACATTATGAGTATGTGTGCACAACTGAACATAAACCCCAGCTCCCCCATGCAGATAGACCTGACACCCTTGTCCAGGTATGTACAGGGTGCCACAATGCCAGATACAGTATTACACTGGTGAACACAGTACACTTACCTGGACAGTCCTCTGCTGTGGAAACTGCAGCACCCACCTCCATGATGTATGGCATAATGGATGCCTGGGAGCTGTCATGTGTTTCTAGGTTTGACAGGAATTCCTCTTTGGCTGAGAGTGGTTGTTGCATCACAGGCCGTCCACTGGTGGTGGCACATTTCCTGGAAACATCAGCTACCCTTTGTCGTGCAGCATTCAGCATGTCTGTGGCCTGGAGTTGAACCTGCTCATAGCTTCTTTCCTGTTGGCCAGTCTGATTGACATCCCGCATAAGGTCTGCCCATAATGGTGCCCACTGTTCCTGATTATGCCTCCCCCTGAACAACAAGATCAGATGGTGCTGTCTCAGTCCATCCAGTATTATGTCATTCTCTGCATCTGAGAAGGGGGTATGTCTTCTGTGGTACATGGTTTCTGAAAGACAACAAAAAGGAATGTATTACAGGACCAAGATACATGGACTTCCACCATGTACAGATCCAGCACACCCATAATGGCCTGCACTATCCACTGCTCTCTCACATGTCATACCCCAACGCCTAGCAATACACTACATGTGTGGATACAACCAAGATAGTAACAATACTGGGGTATGTCCCTGTGTGACCGATTCTGTGGTATGTTCCTACATCTAGCACTGCAGTCTACTGTTGTGTGTCCCCTATGTGAAGATTTCCACTAATATGTCATACTGCCACTGACAGACAAATAGCAGTGTGCTATTACAACCACTATATGTGGACAGTCCAGCAACACCAGTGTGCCACAATCACAGAAAAAATGCCAAACTGCGGTAATATATCTTCCCTGTAGACATCATACCTCTCAACTATATAGATGTTTGCAGAATATCAAGATGTTTTCCTCATACTTTTGGTCATTTTCACACAACTTTGTAGATTTCTGAAAAATGATTGGCCAATCATTGATGGTTGATGTCAGAAAATAAAGACAGATGTCTGAGTTTAAGATGTCATACCCTTCAGAACACAGTTCTGCTAGTGTAATATATGTTATTCTATTCATTTTCTTAATTAGTATGAGCAATAGTTACAGTGTCCCTACTTTTGGGCCTTTGTACCTCCATTAATTATGGCTTTGTTCAGATATCTTGCTGTTACAGTTTGAAAGCTGTGTCAGACATAGCTGTCAACCAGACAGGGAACAACATTAGCATCATCATGGACTTAGCCAGAGTACATCAGGGGCAATCAATGACACTTTTAAAATGTTAGATGTATATATGTGAGACACTGGCATACTGAAAGGAGGTGAATTAGTGTTCATCATCTGCTGTCACAGGAGTATACAACTTTACCTCTTGTCACTATGTTTTATGTGTCATTCACTAGCTTCCCTACAACAGCCAACAATTGTATGTGGAAATAACAGGGACAGAGCTAAGATGCGAGTGGAAATCAGGGAAATTTGAAAGGCATGCCTGTAGTTGTAGGACAGATGAGTATCAGTGACATGTCATTATGATAGATCTAAGACAGGATTAGCTGTGATCCCTATTCCCCATACCTCTATCCTCCCATCTGCATCCTGTTATATGGAGATAACATCTGCATACCTGGTTGAGTGCAGTACTCCTTTGTTGAACTTTCCTTCTGATAATCTTTTGAAAATACCCTCTCTGTGTGAGGTACGTCTCATACAGACTTGTTCCCATAACCAGCTGCTTGCCTTTTTAAAGTACTGCTCATTAGCAGATAATTGCTTCTGCACCAATCTGTGGCTCTGCTGTAGCAATTGTAGCCAAAACAGCAGAATTGCACTATCAATAGCCAATGACATGCCACCAGAGTGCAATATATAAGGCCTTCATGTAGACCTGGGACCATTTCTTATCTGTTAAGATGGACTACTGAAGTATGAAGATTACAGCATCGCAGATGGTAGGTACCATAACTATCAACTGTAGAAATTTATGCAGTATGTCCACAGTTTCACCTCATATGTGTGATCCTTGTACCATGACATTGTGGCAGTAATGGAAGACACACATTTCAGTGTCAGACTTCATACCACTCTGAATATGCATGCTAATGCAATAGATGTTATTGAAGCAACCAACTATCAATGCAGGGGCAAACTGTAAAAACATGTCCTAATCTCAGGACCTTTATCCCCCATTACATATTGCTGTGTCAGGATTCCTTGTACAATTGGGTTGGGAGGTCTGTAGCAGCTACCTTTACATATAGGTGTGCATGCTACAGGCTGCAGCACATGGGGGGAATGTGAACACTATAGGACAACAAGTTGTACATGTAACTATGGCAGCCGTAGCAGTCCTGTCATCACAGCAAAGCCAGGATAAGGGTACCCTTTACAGTCCATTCGAGGCATTTCATTAAGGTACATCTGTTATGCAACAATGCCAGTAATAGAATAGTAGGCAACATATAATTATGCTATATGGATATGTGCAGTCTTTCCCCACCTGCAGATCTTTGACTGGAAAAAACTGGATAGTAGTTCATTAATTAGCAGTAGTCTGTGTGGATAAAGATTGTATGACTCCGTCATTACTTGCTGTCTTCACAATAATGTAATTAAACTGCAACACAATCCTGGATTTGAACCCAGGACTGTGGGTGGCAACATGTTCTACATGCAAGGCATTTAAACAGACTGAGCTACTGAGTCACTGCTATAGCAGGTGTATTTACAATATATAGGTGCACACATACAGGCTGTGACACACATTGTCTGCATCTATCAGTATGTGCAAGGCTTTCTATGGCTGTATTTCTGCTCCATGGTCCAGGTTTAACATGTTCTTTGCCATCTATGCCTTAGCAGGTGTCTTTCTACATGTTGCTGATAGAAGGGCACATTTACCTGCTATCACAGGCCTCACTTTCACCCATTTTTATGTCTTTGGCTGTCTAGTGGTGTATTATTGCACCAGAGTTGAGAATACACTCCCATTTTCACCATTCATTTTTAATTCCAATTTGCACTGTGTGCTGCAGCGCACAGCTTTGCTGAGACACGCTTAATGACTGTAAGTGGCGATCACTAGGTTTTGAGGAAACACTTGTTTTAATTAAGATTTGCATGGCATTGTGGGTTAATGTAGTGTGCTGCAGGTGTGATGAGCTTGGGTTCAAAACATGGCAGAGGCATTTATTGTGTACATGTGACTTACAATGCTATAAACACATATATTCATTAGAGCTCTATTCAGCTGAGCTAAGCATATTTGTGTGATGCAGCATGCTGTGCAGCTCCACACTAAAAAAATATAAAAAAAAAGAAAAAAGGGGAGATAGGAAAGTTGTGAAATGGGGGGAAAACATAGTGAAAGGCATGTTAGGGATGTGCAGGAAGGGTGTAGGAAAGAATCATAACTGTCCATTTCTTGTACAGCCAGCAGCTGCATGCTTTGACAAATTTTGTAGATGAATTTGAACTCTCAAACCTCAGAGAGAGGGGTGAGGACAACAAAACTCCATTGTCAAGGCAATTGTACCAGTTACTCATGCCCAGTGGACACGTGTGTGAAATGGAGAACTAAGTATGGGGCGATATTTTTTTTTGGGACAGGTGCCCTTTTTTATTAAGATGAGAGTGGAATGTTGGGGAAGGGACTTAGGTACATATGCGGAGGGAAGCTGGGTAAGACAGGATGCATTTGCAGACAGATTAGACAGCAGACAGGGGCAGTTTGTGAACACCTTAGATGGAGAGGGTGTTGTGGAATTCAAGTCGCACATGCCTCCAGACGGCAGCAGCATGACTCATTTCCCCACCCATGGGACAGTCAACACTGTTCCTTCACTGCCCCAAGGGTGGCTGTGCTGGAGGATGGGTGCTAGGGTGAGACTGCCCTGCCAGGTTGGCAAGCATGCCCTCAATCCAGTGCAGGCAGTGTTAATAGCTCTGATGAACAATCCTGCACTCCATGACCAGTGACAATACCCCCACTGCCACTTCTACCAGGGGTAGGCTAGCCCCTATCCCCTGAGGCAGTCCCATCCAATGCCACAGGTGGTGCAGGGGCAGCAGAGGGGACACCACCGGTCTGGGTCCTAGACATGCTAGGACCTGGTGCCCTGGCCAATTGAGGCAAGGTAGGTGGATCACCCAGAACCTTCCTACCCTGACGTGCTATATTAATGTAATATAGCAATAAGTATAGGTTAGGTATGAACAAATTATTGTTAGTAACACCAGCATGGCAGAACATTGGAAATAACCCAATTACATATCAGTGCATATTATGTGAAACACAACAATAAATAACAGAACAGAACAGTCAGTATGCTAACAGCATAACGCCAACAAAATAGGTAATGTAACAAGATATGTTAATATGCAACCATTATCAAACAAAACAATAATAAAACACATGTCCCAAAATATAGTTATTGCAATAGCATATGTTAATAGTAATCCATACCCAATGAATAACAATATGAAATAAATGAAGATTGGGGTGGCAGAGAGAGAAAAACAGTCAATTAGTAACATTTCCTGTTATTTCTCTGACAACAGTACTACTATCTGATCTACAGGGTGTGTATCTTGTTTATATGTATGGTGACTACAAGTCTACTATAGTTGATGTAGTTATTTGCATGGGACACTATGAGCCAAGTAGTAACAACTGTGGGTACATAACTACACAGATAAGTTGCACATCAGGTAGACCTATGCAACTACCAAGGTGTTCTGCAGGCTGATTTGGTGATACTTTGCAATCAAGGTAATCATTTCCATGGTAATCTTGTGACAGATGGATTGTGCACTATTAAATACATAATGTGAAATTGTGACACTTGACAGACATGTATGTCTGCAGTACAGACACTAAACAGCTGTCATGACTTTGTTGGCAGGCATGGGAATAGAACCCAATAGCAGTGATTGCTGGAGACATCTGAATAGGATGTATTAACTGACTGCAGAAAATTTAAATAAACACTCCAGGAATACAGCCATACTGGGATTACACATTTTATATCTGACTGAGCATTGCTGATGAAAATATTCTTGCTAATGATTTTAGCAGTCTGTGACATCTAAACACACAATTATCTACTCATAATATGGGTTCTCTCACCCAATTACCTGTAGTTCCTATGGAGAGAGAGAATTTATAAGCATTATGTGACTGCTACTATAACATTTAGTGCTACATAGCACTGGATTTGAATCCCGGTCTTTGTGTGGCAAAATGTACTATATACAGAGCATTTAACAAACTGAGCTACACAGTCACTGCTGATTACTAACTGACTGATATTTGCCTAGAGCTCACCTAGAACCAAAATATGACCTGGTAGTACTATTGCAATGTTATACTACACGACAGTGACAGTAGAATACACATGCATGAAATACAAGCATAACAGAGATGGTAGGTAAGCTTTATATCAGTATAAAGAATGCTGGTGTACACAATGTATTATTAGTGGTTTGAAATATCTGTGAAGTCAACAAACAATATCAGCTCATGGAGTGGGCTTTATCACCCATATACCTTTATTACCTGATGTCTGTGGATGACAGAACATTATGTGAACAATATTGGCCTAGAGACAGCCTTGAGCAGTACTATATGAGTTAACCAATACAATTTGCATCCATTGGATTTGCGTTCTACAGCTATGGAAATGCTATACTTGATTGCAGCACCTTACTTACAGCCTGAATGGATACAACTCTACTGCATTGTTTATAACAAGACAATCCTGATGCACCACATTTTCCTTGGAGTTATTGGTTTTGTTTCATGTGTTTATTGCACTACAGTCAGCATTATTCATTTCTTGCAATACAGCTCTAATTCCACATTTATTACACTACATACTTTATTGTATATACTTTAATGCAGTTACTGGTATTGTTTCATTTTTTTATTGCACTACAGGTGGCATTATTCATTTCTTGCAATACAGCTGTAATTCCACATTTATGGCACTACAAACCTTATTGTATGTACTTTAATGCAGTTAATACTTTACTCTTTTTGCTTATTTCACTACAGTTAGCATAATACATTCATACTCACCAGACTCATGGTGCAACCTGCCAAGCACATGGCATATGACTCAACATTGTGATCCATCTCAGCTGCAGCTTTTGGGAAAGAAGCACACCATTATGCATACTAGCTTTGCAGACATTCAGATTACATATTATTAAAACAGAGGTAAAATTACTTACATACTTGTGGAGCATTCCCTGTCTGAGCTTCTTGGACCCAGGTGCCATCGTTTCAGGTCATCATGGTGGTGACAACATTTTTCACCTGTACAGAGATACCAGTAACACTGGTACATTCTCTGGCCAGCTGGTCCCAGGCCTGCAACTTACAGTCCAAGCCCTGGAAACCTCCCTGCAACAGCTGGTCATCATGGTTTGTAACTAGGAGTTCAACCATGACCCTGGATTCCAGAATGCCCCAGTGCAGCACCTGAAAGTGTGTACCTTCACCTACTCCAGGGATAGTAACCATCAGAGAAAGAACTCCAATAGTTGCTGCTGCATTCCTGCCTATTGAGCTCGATATAGGCTGTTTTCCCCCTTTACACATCATTGGGTAATATTTGAAAAAGCGCCGCATCACTTACCATTATGCAAACCAGTGCAACTCAGTTGAGAAGTGTGAAAACTCACAGTCTTAGCAGAGCTTACCACTACCCAAACCAGCCGAGCAGGGCACAGACATTGGCAGCCGTTACCATGTTTATGCAGTGTTTAGCAGATTTCAGCATAGCTGACTAGAGCTTGGCAGAGGAGAGTGAGGCCATCTGTTATTTAACAAATGCACATGTATATCAAAATTAAATACATATTTTCCCTTCCATGTATTCAAATCCTGGACCTACTGCACATGATGCTGTAACTCTACCCATTTAGCTACGAGGATATTAAGAAAATTGTTATATCTTCACATATACCACTGAGCTACTTATAAGCAGTGCTGAGCACTATGCCACTCCATGCAAGCATGCTTAAACATGTTTAAACACACCTTTAAGTAAATAATTAATTATATCCGGTTTCTATTTTTAGATGTCTGCCAGGTGTCTGCTATCTTATATGTGAGCACTGCTTGGCATTGCTATGCTCCATGCCACATGTTTTTTAAAAAAAAAAAAAATAAATAAAATAAAACAAAGGACATTGCAGAGAGTTTCATACTCATCTGCAGCCACAGTTAGCACTACACTTCTCCCCACAGTGATTCAATAACCCTGTTCCTCATCTCCCCCCTCAGCATCACACCATCATTAATATGCATGGTGTGCTGCTGAGGAACCATGTACATGGACATGGTAACAGTCTGTGTAGGCTCTACATGGTGGCTACACAGATTTTCTTAAATCCTGGAGCTGGTGCTTTATTTAGACTGTACTTTATGTTGTCACTTAGATTTACAATGAATGGGTAAAATATCAAGACACAGATTATAGGATGGTTCTACATTTTGCAAATATTGAAATTTAAAACCAGTGTGGGTAGTTGTTTAGTCACCCATGTGTATGTTTAGTCAAGACATTTGGAAATATTTTTTATTTTTCATATCTTATATAATAAGCTATCCTTTAACCATAAATCATGGTTAATCAAATATAACACACAACTTAATAGAGCAAAAGTAGAACATATTAATGAAACATACTTTTAATAACAGAATGAGAGAAACTATGGGATTTATAACCTAAAAATGGAAAGAATACTGGCCACAAAGTTGTGCATCTTGAACTATGAAGCATTTAGAAGGAATTCTGCCCTTTGGATAAGAGGTTAAATTGAAGTCCCATCTGCTCAAGATGGTGGTAGCTCAGGTGGATTCAAGAGATTCCACAGCAGTTATTGAAAAGAACAGGAACTTTTTATTTATATACATACATGCATACTTCCAATTGTACTTTGCATTACATGGTATTTCTGCATTTGGATATTTGGACTTATTCATTAGCCATTTTTATGCTGCTCATTCCTTTTTATATAACAATATTTTAGTCTTATTTTTGACAAAAAAAGATAAACAGCTTAACTTGAATGCTTATTCCCACAGAAAAACATTGCTGGTGCACAATTAGAAACTACACTAACAATGATTCACTTCTTTAAGGAGATTTCTCCCATTTTGAGTTGGTGCGACCATGGAGTTAGTATGGTGATTCCTTTGCATATTTGGGTGGGTGCAGAGGAGCTTGCCTCTTGTAAAAAACAAAAAAAACATGAGTTTTTCACCATACTGGATTTTAGCTTTTTATTATGTTCTTTTGGAATGACTACTTTCAAGAAGTCAGCATTTACAAGTCAGACCAAATAGACAGCATCATGTCCAGATTTATTTTGCTTTTATTACATATTGCATTCCCATACCTTTTTATTCCTTTTGCATTTTAAAAATGCATTTTATGATATATCCAGCTCTTTGCAGTCATAACACATCCTCACTGATATAACTTTATAAATCGTACAACCTTTCGCTGGAAGTTTATCCAGTGTCAGTCTCATACCTCTCAACCTCTTGTCACAAGAAGTTTGGACAAAGTCAAAAATAATGGTGAAACAGAGGAACAAAAATAGGGATAGATTTCAAATACTGCCCTTATAAACTTAAAAAAAAGTTGCTAGAATTACATTATTTGTGTTAGCATGCATTTTCTGAAAGATATGAAATGTATGTAATTATTTAGTGGCTTCATCCCTCACTGATTTCCCAGAAAACCACAAATTTTATGAGGAACAGAACAAAAGTATGAGGAGAAAATTGGACAGTCTATGAAAATCTGGACAGTTGAGAAGTATGGTCAGTCTACTTAAAAAATGTTACTAGCTGGTATTTTTTTCTCTTTAATCTCATTCCTATTATATATTATATTATTTTATTCTGATGATAATTTACTTCACCTACTTTAATCATCATTTTCCTTGTTTTTGCTTTTGTGACAGCACATCCGTCGTAGCAGGAGAGAAATTTGGATGCTGTTTTCACTGTATTTATTTTCCCAAACTACAGCAGGGCAGGACTGCAGTCCAGCAGCCCAATCCATCATTCTTGGCAAATACAGGTTTTGAAGCCTAGACTGTATTATTCACAGTCAATGTACATGGCTGTCAGAAAATATCCATGTCACTACTGTGTGTTATACCTGGCATCAGAGCTGCCAGACCGTACAATCATATTCAATAGCAGCATCGTTTGTGCATTGTATGCAAGCAATAATGTCTGACAGGCTGGGCATTATTATTTTAATAATACATCGTCAATGTTGCAATGTGACTTCAGGCCTCACCTCACCACCTCTAAAAGTTCCATTATTTCTTGATAGCACATACCCTGGAAGGCATGATTGTACTTCTTAAGTATTTATTTTGTTATTTTTAAATAGATTTTTACAGTTTTCTATATTTTTGATGTAAAATAGTTTCTCTGTGTAATGTTTCAAGCTTGCTATAGCATATGTAATTGTTGGTAGAAGTATTTTACATGTAAAATTCAAGTTATGTAATTAATTACTGTCAAAAGACACAAACACACACACACGCATGCACAAGTACACAATTACTTTCTTTCTTTATTGTATTTATTGTATTTATTTAATTTTTTTCTTTTGTTTACACTTCTTCAACATCAATAAACCCATTTTGTGAAAATTAAATGATGGTAGTTGTGACTCCTGTGCCCTGGCCCAGCAATCAAGGAGCCTCAATCCTCACCACTAACACCAGAGAGGACGTCTCATATGAGAGGAAAGGATAACAAATACACACAGTAAAGGGAAATTTCCCTTAAGAGCACACAGAGATCACAGTCAGTCTGGGGCTGGTTGCTCCCTTGCTCCCCAGGTCCCCAATAAGACTCTCCACTGGCACAGCTATGATATCCAGATCTCAGCCTAGCTGGGCAAGCTGAGATCTCCAATGCCCTCTCTGTCAAACCTGTGCTTCGTGTCCCTGCTCAAGTAGCTGACACACCCACCCTTTGAGATAAGAGTTTATACAACCACACAGACACTTCTGGGGAAGGCTGGCAAATGTTCTCCAGCTGTGCCCCTTTTACCCAGACTATACGGTAGTAATTACTGCCACCACCCAGCTAATATTTATCAGCTACTCAAAGGCCCTTAAAAGGGTGTCCAATTATTACTGTGCAATCTTATTATCAAATTGGTAGTATGACTAAACAGTCTCAAGGCTTATTAGAGTGACTTAGACAGTAAACTCTATAAATATGCAGTATACTCTAGAGCTTAGCTTATCTCTACACAAACCAGCCACAGTTAAAAGGTTTTAAAATATTTAATAATAAAGAATTAAAACCACAAGACAATACTTTCTACTACACAGTCAGTGATAGTCAAGAGTTCAGAGATCACAAAGAAATACTTAAAATAATTCAGTAGTACATTTCGGACATAACGGAAAATCACTTAGTCTAATCTTTCTAGATTCTAGCTATTCCTAAAAGAAAACACAAGTCTAAGATAACTTACATAAGACAACAGGCAGAGTGCTGTGAGTTGGATGATCAAAACAAAAATGCTTAATAATCTCTGGTTCTCTCTGTTTAAATTGAAATTGCAGTTCTTAAACATTACATCATTCTTTTACACTTTCCTGGAGTTCCCAGGCTACACATTAACTGCATTTACATTCTTAACATCTCCCTTTTGTTATCTTGTAGCTGGTCAGGAAACAGGGCAATAAAAATACATTTGCATGTTTAAATCTAGCAATTTAGCTCTTGGTTAAAACAATAGAAAGAATTTCTTCATCTAGACTTTTCGGTACCACTGTCTACTTCAAAGGGTCACCACATTCTTTACTTTGGTCAGTAGACTGCACTCTTGTCACATTTATTTCCAGTTCCACATGTAACAGTATTTCTTTACATTTAAGACAACAAGCTTGTAGTTTACATTCATATTTACAAATGATAGAATTATCTATAAAATTCTATCTGGCTAGGCTGGCAGCCTTCACCCCTCTCTACCAGTCTTCACAGTGGTCTTTCATTTTTTTCGGACCATGCTTCACAGTAGGTTAATATTTTACTGTGAAGTGTGGGCTTATTTTTATTTTTATTATTATTATTATTTTATTATTTTGGCGGGTGATAATCTGTACTGTTGATGAATATTTGTTTTCCAACAGGTTATCATTATATGATTCTCCAATTATCTAAACTAGCATAATTTTATCAAAGTAAAACCAGCTGCATCAGCAGTACATATCCTTTAGTTTAAGGATCCATATTATAACCACTCTGTCCCATCCACCAAAGCCTAGTGTTCAAATTTCAGTCATCTTTCTGAACTTGGCTATGTAACCCAGTAGCAATATAACTACATTTCAACTAATGAATCACCATTGAGCATTCACCATTCACTTTTTACTTATTAGCCAATAAAAGTAAAAAAAAAAAAAAAAACACGGTGCATTGCTGTTTCTTACATAATATGGCATGATAACCCTATGCTTCCATCCTTTAAGATTCTGATTTTTAGATGTCTTTTCAGTTGAGTGCCTTACTCATATTTTTGTTATCTTGCAGCGTGGAAGTACCAGCATTTCTCATGAATGTCCATCGGTCACCATAGTTGATTAGAACTGGGGAATTTTCTTCAGCCTAAAAGATAATATTGCTAGTGACAGGAAAACAGTAGGTTACTGCAAACATCACTAAAGAAAAAACTGATATTTATTATTTAGTGTATAAATGGAGGTGATGACTTTGCTAGAGATAGGCATGCTTCAGTGATAGCTAAGCCAGAAATTAAAGTTATGAAAAGGCATTTGAATAGGTTCACATGACCACAGGGGGTCTTTCTGAACTTCAAATAAACATAGCTGAAGCAGGAAGCAGAACTGGGGTGGGCCTACTACAAAGCAAGAGATGTATTTGGTAAAGTAATGGACCTAGGGAAGAGAAGGTGCTGGGATGACTCTATTTAAAGCTGGTGGTGCATTTGGTAAAAGAATGTATCTGGGGAGGAGCAGATGCTAGGATAGATTTCTTGTAAACCTGGAGGTGCATTTGGTGATGTTATAGACAGAGGGTGGAAGTGGAGCTGAGGAGAATTTATTGTGAATTTGGAGGCTGGACGATAGAATATATCTAGGGTAGATCTGAAGCTTAGGCTGCATCTTTAGCGAGACTGGCTCTATTTGAAAAACAGGGGATGGAGCTGTGGTAAAAATTCCTTTCAGAAGCACGAAACCTATAGTTATGAGTCCAAGGACTATGAAATAAATGAGCAGACAGTAAATACATTCATCAAATGCCAGCACTGTTGTAATACCTTTAAATCATTTTCACAATGTGGAAATTGTTGTGCTTGTTATGTTAACTTTGTTTTCTACCTGCAATAAGTTTTCCAAATCGTTTGTTATTCAGAGATGCAGGAAAATGACAGTAGTGCATGCATCACTGATTGTGTTATAAATGGCTGCAGTAAATAAAAAGGATTTATTTAGGGCCAGGCTAAGTTAGAAGAGGCATTTCTACATAGAACAGATATGGAACATTAATTAATGCATGAACTGGTATGAGATTAAAAGTTCTAGTATTAGAAAAGGAGTTGAGTTGGGGGCAGTCAATCAGAGAAAAATATCTCCACTAAATATCATTGGCTATCATGGATGGGATAAATATGAGTAATGTCCATGTCAACTAGATTCAGAGTCAGAGCTGTAGTTTGAAATGTTAGGTGGAGAAGGTTTAAGTTCAGTATATCATTATTTGACTGCAATGTGGCAAAGCCAATTTTGAGGTTTGATAGCCTTCTGGGTGAAAGATAACCATAAGACCTTTTTCAACTATTAATACATAAAAAATCCAGAGTGAACACCAGTGCTGAGGGCACAAAAACTTTAATAAATATAACTTATATATATATATATATATATATATATATATATATATATATATATATATATATATACAAAATAAAAAGGACAAGAAGGTGAGAGCTTTCACAGTCTACTGGCTGTTTCTTCAGACCTACTAACACAGTGCATCTGAATCAATTGTATATACATAACTACCAAACAAGACGGTAGAAATAAATGCAATAAAATACAGAGCCACAGTGGACTATGACCAACAGCTGTACTGATGTTACCTCCTGGTACCTTGGCTCATGCCTTCAAGGGATAATTGAACATCATAATCACAGCTTATTTATGCAAATGTTAATCATTTAAAGTGTCGTTGCAATAGTTAAACAACACAAAATAAATACAAACTGCCAACCAAGTTCCCGTAAAAACTAAACAGTAATGTTTAATTATAAATTTAACCCAGAATGATGCAACATATCAAAATGTATAATAAACTTTGTTTCCATAGACAACCGTTTATGTTGAAAATTGTCTCCAACATTAGAAACAGGTTTGGCCAACACACTAAAAAACAAAGAAATATCTGAACCACCATGAATTGTCTGAAAATAGGAGGCCACAGGACTTTCCAACTTGTTATGCCTGATATCACCCAAATGCTCCATAATGCGTTTTTTAACCACCATACCACGCCACATGAACAACAATTAAAGTTGTTTGTTGTTTTATAAACCCTATTATTAATTTTCATACCAATGAGATTCTTAACTCTGGTACAAACCTTACATTTTCTACAAGGGAAACATCCTACTGGGCCACTGTGTGTAAATGACTTCTTCTTATTCAGTAGTTCCCTCAAATTAAGGAACCTACTATAAGAAAAAAAAACAATCCTTTCAGGAAATACTCCACTGATATTTTCACCTTGTGAAATTATAGGCCAAAACCTGTCTAGCAACCCTTTCAATGTCTCTGAAAAAGGGGAAAATCGGTTAACAAAAATATTCTTGCCTCATCTCTGCTCCTGTCTCCCTCATGCCAAACCAAGTTGTTTTCCATTACATTACCCTTTTCAGTTCCCGTTTTTCTGTGAAACCTTTTAACCTTCCATTCAGCTTTGTCCAACACATCCTTCTTTCAACCTCTGACTGTTAATCTCTTCCTAACTTTGGAAAATTATCTTTCCAAAATGGCCTTATTATATGTAATGTTGCAGAAGTTAGCATTGTCGCCTCACAGCAAGAGGTTCTCCCATTCAATTCTCAGCTGGAGCGCCTTCTGTGTAAAGTCTGCATGTCCTCCCAATGGTCGAGTGATGTCTAAAGACATGTAGGTATTTGCATGTGTGAATGGGTGTGCCTTCTTTGAAGCTTGGGTATTGGGCTGGCAACTTGGCACCGTAAAAATCCACTGCCAATCATTAGAGGATCAGAGTTCCTCTGTGGCGACCCATAACCGAGAAAAGCCGAAAGACGCTAACACTCTCCATAAGGTAAGGAATCTAATAAATGTGGAGGATACATACTTGTGGCCAATAAAAAATTGTTAGCTACAGTTTCTTTAAAAAAGGTCTGAAATGGATCACCATATATCAGTGCTTATGAAAAATTCTACATCAAGAAACTGCATCTCTTTTTTATGTACTTTATGAGTAAAAGACAACCCAAAAGTGTTTTATTGTAAATCATCCATAAACTTATCAAATTCTCCTATTTCACCCCTACAACCGAAAATAAGGTCATCACTGTATCTCTTGTAAATGACTACCCTGTGGGCGAAAAAAGAAGTGTTATAAATAAAAAAAATTTCAAAATGACCCGTGCAAATGATGGCATACACTAGAGCATAGGAGGCATCCATGGCTGTGCCTCCCTTTTGCAAAAACACTTGATTCCCAAACTTAAAACAATTATGAGTTAACGAAAACTGCAAAAGTTGTAATATGCAGATGGTCCTAGGACCTTCCCCCATAATTTTGGCTACCACAATAAGCCCCAGTGGCTCTGTGATTTATTTCAATTATATATACATCAATCATCAATTAATGAATTACAAAATAAAAACCATGTCCATTCCATAAAGTTACGATACATCTATCAATAATTTATAAAACTTATATTATCAAAACTTTACATGCATATCAACACATTCATTAATATAAAAGTGGACATGTCTTAAGTACACTCATTTAAACCAGGGAGCTTATCTGCATTCAGATGCACTTATTCACTCTTGCTCCCTCTTTCCTGTGAAATTCCTAAAATTGCCCCCTGATTTAAATGAGCGTGTTACTTTAAAGCTGTGTAGACTGTGAAAGCGCTCACCTTCTTGTTCTTTTATATATTATGGTCTATATTAGAACCACAAATGCTTATAATGTCGAATACATCTTTGTCGACACATATTTAGTGAACTAACAAATAAATGAACAATGAAATTGTTGAAACTCATATGATCGAAATGTCTTAGTTGGCCAACACTGCTTCCCTAGTGCTCCAGTGGATATTAACAGAAAAACTATGATATATTAATATACACCCTAAACCCTTCCTATACCTGTGTTTAGTAATGTAGTAAATTAAACCATTGTTATATTTCACCAAATAATGTTATAGGAATGTAAATTAAACAACGCCAGAAGTCTAAACCTCAAGATGCACGCACTCGAGGCTCTCCTCAGTATGGAGAATATTGATATATGTGCAGTAACAGAAACCTGGTTCAAGGCTCCCGAGAGCACCCCAGCACTACCAGGTTATACCTCATACCATGCTTTTCGGCCCCAAAACTCGGACGGAACCACAAAAGGAGGGGGAGTATCCATATTCATCAAAGATACCCACACCTCAAGGTTAGTGGCACTGCATGAAGCATCGGAGACCATCCATGTGTAACTAACAGTGGGGCAAAACTGCCTTTCAGTTTGTAGCCTGCTACAGACCACCCTCCCAAACTCAGAAATCCCACTTGACTTTCCTGAGAACACTAGAGAATATGAAGGTCTCTCCAAACACTATTATATTGGGTGACTTCAACTACCCAAACATAGACTGGGAACACTACTCAAGCCCCAACACCCTCGCCCAATGGTTCCTAGAATTTATAAACTCAAATGCTGTGGAACAACTGGTCACCACGCCCACAAGAGGGGAAAACATATTGGACCTGATCATCACCAACATGGGGACTCTATGTTCCATACCAGAGGTATACCCCTCATTGGTAAGATCTGACCATAAATTAATCTCACTGGACATCCATATCCTGTCCCCACCCCCAGCCAAGGAAACCATGGTGAAGAACTTCTCAAAAGCAAGCTTCACACTTCTCAAAACCGAGGTGGAATCCTTCAAAGCCCCTGGGCCAGTGGAAAATATGGCCCAAACCGCAGAATTCTTTACAAATGCTTTCTATAGACACCTACAGGAATGCATGGATCGTGCTATCCCAAATAAAACCAAGACTCATTCCTCCAAAGGCAGGAGACCTGTCTGGTGGACCCCAGCCATAAATAAGCTATACAACAGAAGGAGGAAACCACTACATGACAGAGCAAAATCCCAAAAAGGGAAGGCATCTTTGATCTGTACTAGCAAGAAACTACAATGCCTCATAAAATCATCTAAGGCCAGCTTCGAAAGAAAAATTGCACAAGATGCTAAAGATAATCACAAGGCCTTCTTTAGTTATGTCAGGAACCTGGGTGGCAACTCCCAGATATGCTCTGAGTTAGTTCAAAATGACAAAAAATACACTGAACCCACAGACATTGCCAACATCCTGGCAGACAGGTTCAGTGCAAACTCCCCCCCCCCTCCTACCCAAAAGAGCAAATGTCTATCCCAACAGAGTGTAGTCTTCCTGACATCACAGATGCACAGGTGAGAGCTGCCCTCTCCAAAGCAAAAACCACAGCATCAATGGGACTGGCCGGTGTCCCGGGCTGCGTCTTACACGAACTCCAAGAAGAACTGAACTCTCACATAAAGTCACTGTTCAATCTCAGCCTTACTACAGGATATGTACCCAAGGAATAGCATACAGCAACAGTGGTCTCACTCCACAAAGGTGGTGCCACAATGGACCCCGGAAAATATCGCCCTATAACCCTGACTAGCCTGGTCTGCAAAGCTATGGAGCGTATCATCATGAAACTCATAAACAAAGACATTGGGAACCTCCAAACACTGGATCCTACCCAATTCGGCTTTGTTAAGGGCAGATCTTGCCTCTTGAACCTGTTCAACTTCTTTGAAACAGTCACCAAGGCCATAGATGAAGGGAATGTAGTCCACACAGCCTACCTGGACCTCGCAAAAGCCTTCAACATAATACCTCACTCAGGCATCATAACTAAGCTCACTAGCTTAAATATCAACCCCTATGTCACAAGATGGGTTGCAAACTGGCTCAGGGATAGAACCCACATGGTCAGAATTGCAGGTGCCATGTCAGACTCTAAACCAGTTACAAGTGGCATCCCACAAGGCTCAGTCCTGGGACCTCTCTTGTTTGGTATATATTTCTCTGAGGTACAGGCTAACATCGGAGGACTATGGCTGACCAAGTTCGCAGATGACTGCAAACTGGGTGCCATAATCGATTCACCGACTGACACAAGCATCCTCCAAAAGGGTCTCACAGAGATGGATAACTGGTGCCAGAGCCATGGCCTAAAGCTAAATGCCAAAAAGTGCATAGTCATCCCCTTTGGGAAAAACAAATTGCCCACAAATTACCACATAGGTGGTAATCCATTAAGTACGGAAAAAGTAATTAGGGATTTGGGGACCCAAGTAGATAGCAATCTCTCCTTTGACAATCACGTTGCCAAAGTGGTTAGAAAGACCTTCTATATAGCCCGCCTTATCACGAAAGGGTTCACATCTAGATCAAGAGAGGTCATTGTGCCTCTCTACTCATCACTCATCAGGCCCATAATTGAATACAATACCCCATTTGGGATGTACCTTACCCGACACCTGCAGCAACTGGAAAGACCCCAAAAGTACCTCACCAAACAGATGCCCTATGCAGTTAGGCTAATGAAACTCCAGCTCTACTCAGTTGCTTACTGCCTACTCAGAGACGATCTGTGCCTGGCGTATAAAGCCATGTCCAACCCAGAATTAATGGATATGCTCCACCTCAGGAAATCCAAATCCCTTAGAGCTACACGCTCCAGGGACTTAAACCTCAGCACAGAAATAAATAGGACATGCTGGAGGGACAGATTCATATCCCAGAGGCTCTCCTCACTCTGGAACAAAATCCCAATCCATGTTAGGCAGAGTCCCTCAATGACCCTCTTCAAGAGAAATCTTGATGAGTGGATGGGAGATCGTAGGTTTACCCCTGGGATCTCTTCTGTGTCCCTACTAGACAGAGGCAAAGTAAACTAATCTCAAAAGGGCTATCTTCTGTGACCTACTATACAGAGGCACAGTCAACAAATCTAAAAGGGTGGCGAAAGCCAAATGCACTCTGGCTAGGCTTATAAATGCCCTAGGGCAGATAGCCTAGTATCAATGTATGAACCTTGTTAACGATGCATGTGAAACACACAGCTACTGAACTACACTTTTAACAGTATTGCAACTGCTTTTAGAAAGTCTGCTTGAGAGTATGCATATTTATTTAGTAATACAGTTTGTAACCAATGTTATGTTATTCATCCACGGTACCAGGGAAAAACAGAGTAGCATTAGCTATTGTGTTCTGTAACCTGTATGTATCGCACAACTGCTAAGTAGCATACGTTCCTTATAGAACTAAACTCTCTGCTTGGTAAATTAGGAAATCTTTTTATTTCTGTATATAATGCATCAATTATACTTGCAATATTCATTTACTTACATTAATATAACGCATTTCCTAATTTTATTTCCTATATTACTGATAAATACACCGAAATAGGTAAAATATGCACATCCTGACATCACACATTTATGTGCATATGTTAGTCAACTGTGAGAATTCGAACTGCACTTTTTTGACATTTAGAGCTTTTGCTTAATATACATTTCACTAAATATGTGTCGATCAAGTCGTATTCGTCATTGTAAGCATTTGTTTTTCTAATATAGACCCATATATATACACATATAAATATATATATATATATATATATATATATATATATATATATATATATATATATATATATATATATATATATATATATATATATGGGTCACCTTCATTTGATCAACAACTCATTTGATCGAAACTCATTTGGTCGACAGTTCAACTGGTCGACAACTAGTATTCAAGGCAAAAACCTGGGATTTGCCCCCTCCCCAATATCGTGCGACCTTGGAATTGATATATATAGTTAGGGGGTGTGGGAGGCATAGCCCCCCACATTGGGGGGTGCGTGGAGGCGAAGCCCCCCCACCTATTTCCATTTAAAAACATGAAAATACAACAAAAAATACACATTTTAAATGAAAATAGGAAGGGGGGGCTTCACCACCCACACCCCCTCTAACTATATATATCAAATCCAGGGTTGCACAACATTGGGGAGGGGGGCAAATCCCAGGTTTTTGCCTTGAATACTGGTTGTTGATCAAATGAACTGTCGACCAAATGAGTTGTTGATCAAATGAAGGTGACTCATATATTTCATTTCCCATCTCAAACCACTCCCCTCTTTAATCACCACATCCTCCTATCACTGCACACTCCCAGCCATTTCACTTCCCTCCCAACCTAGTCACAACATATAACTAATTGTTCCAAATGGCCTATTCAACTATCCCTTTTCAAATTCGACTCTGCTTCATTCTTTTACTACTACCATTACTAACCTTTACATATTTTCCCTCTTCATATGAGCACCTATTATATCCACAACCAGACCACTCGAAACAACACCTATATAACCATGCAAACATAACATACTCACCTAGCTACCTACTATCAAAGTATCATTGAACTCTACACATTAAATATAATACATGATATTTCAAAAGACTGTTATTTCTCTACAACAAACTCCCTATCCCAAGCCATCTACTACAACTTCTCACAGTAAAGGATGGTGATATTCATCCTAACCCAGGTCCAACTGCACCCCCTATCACTCTTCATTACCTTAATGAGTCTATCAATTCTCCCCTTGCAAGACCTTCTAACTCACTCCTACTGGCTCATCTCAACATTAACAACAAATTAACTCAACTCCATGCTCTCCTAGAAGTGTACACCTTTGACATTATTTGCCTAACTGAAACATGGCTAAAACCTGCCATCAAAGATAATGAAATTATCCCACCTGGATATAATATCCTAAGGCTTGACAGAGTAGCTAAGAAAGGTGGTGGTGTGGCTATTCTATTTAAATCAGGCTTTCAACTAACCACTTATAACTGTAACATACCGCTGGACTCCAAAACAGAAATTCTCATTACTAAACTTGAACTTAACAATGCTAAATCAATCTATATTATCTGTATGCATCTGCCCCCTGGAAATAACATAGCCACCTTGGAAAATATCCTCTGATGGCTATCCAAACACCTACCTCAAGAAACCATTATCCTAGGCGATATGAATTTAGACTGGAATACCTATTGTAGTAGCCTCCCTACCACTCACATAAACCTATATGGTTTCTCCCAGACCATTACCTCCCCCACCAGAATAAATAAATCTAACAAGAAAGCTAACACACTAGATTGGATTCTAACTAACAATCATACTCACTACTATGATTCTGGAACCCTCCCTGATGACATCAGTGACCACTCACTCACCTATATCATTAGACATAAAACCAACACCCCTAACCCAACCTCTACCAGACATATTAGATCCAAAAAGAAATGTAACCCTGATCTATTCAAAATTGAACTTACAGCTTGCAACTGGGCTCCCTTAAAACATCTTCCGTTAATTTCTTTAACTCTACCTTCCTTGCCATTCTTAATCACCATGCTCCAACCAGATCTATAAGAATTAAGGCCAAGCCTGCCCCATGGCTTTCCAGTGAAATCAAACACAAAATTCACATCAAAAATAAATACTGGGCCAAATGGAGAATGACAAAAAACACCACTGACCAACTAACATTTAGAAAGCTAAGAAATGACACTAAAAAAGCCATACTCTCTGATAAACAAAACTGCTACTTACAATATCAACAACCTAATCACAACAACCCACAGAAATTCTGGGCCAGCATCAAGCAATTACTGCACCCAGGTAAATCTACTACACCAAACCCTCAAAATACAGACTTAAATAATCCAATCCATACAGCTAATACCTTCAATACCTTTTTTACAGATACTATCCAATTACTAGCCAGTCAACTAACACGTAATACCTTCACAATACCCTCATACTCCTCAACGCCACCACCCCCTTTTCATTTCAAACCTGTTACAATCTCATTTATTCAAACCCTTTTGAATAAACTGAAACCATGCTCTCCTTCTGCAGACCTACTGCCTTCTGAATATCTACAGATATCATCCAAGGTCATAGCCTATCCTATTTCCATATTGATAAATAGATCAATTACTGAAGGTTACATCCCCTCTGTATGGAAAGTCTTCCACATAATCCCCCTACATAAAGGAGGACATTCCACAGAAATATCAAACTATTGCCCTACTTTCTCCCCTAGCTAAAATTATGGAGAAGTGTATCCATAAGCAACTACTCCACCATCTAACTGAAAATAACTTACTTTCCAACTGTCAACATGGTTTCAGACCCTCACACAACACTACCACTGCCCTTTTGTCTTTCCCTGACTATATTAACAAGCACCAAAACCTGAATAACCTTTCTTCTGCTCTATTCATCAACCTGTCCAAAGCATTTGACATGGTAAACCACCACATTCTCTTAAACATCCTGAAATCTCTCTCATTAGACCCACTTTCCATAAAATGGTTCCAATCCTACCTTGACAACCGACAACAAGCAGTACTTTGGCAAAACACTTTATCCACCCTTCTACCTGTTACCTTAGGAGTCCCTCAGGGATCCATACTTGGACCTCTTCTTTTCTCTGTATTTATTAATGACCTTCATCTAGCTATCCCACAAGCCACCTGCATACAATATGCTGATGACTCAACACTATTATGTTCAGCTACATCATCCCATGCCCTTCATGCTCTCACCCAAAAAGTATTCAACATAGTTGAACAATGGTTCTCTCAGCATTGCCTCCTCTTGAACCCTAAAAAAAACAAACTTCTCCTCTTCACGCCTACTCATAAGTCCTCCCCTCTCCAATTCTCAGTAACATCTACCAGTGATACTATTATATCTCCTGACTCTACCACCAAACTACTCAGTGTCACCATTGACAACAATTTGAGCTTTGACATCCACATCAATAATACCATAAAGACTGTTAATAAAAAAAATCGGTACCCTCTACAGGATAAAACCCTTCCTTTCCCCCACTGCTAAAACTGCAATTGCTCACACACACTTGATCTCTACACTCCTTTATGCCTCTCCCATTTTTACTAATCTCTCCAAGAATAACCGCAACAAATTGGAAATAACTTATAATAACATAGCACGATTTGCTACAGGCAACCCATTCAGAACCCATCATTGCATTAACCTAAAACAGCTAGGATGGTTAGAACTACAACACCTGATTAAATTTCACCAACTCACCCTTGCCCACAACATCCTTTATAAACCTTCTAATACTCCAAGTTTATCTACCCTAATCACCCCTATACAAATCTGAAGTCCTTACGCTCATCTCAAAAACTACTAGTCCACACCACTAAACCTAACAGAGCTGGGGATTCCCTTTTCTCTAATTCTGTAGGTGAATCCTGGAATCTTCTCCCTTGTGACCTCTCCTCACTCACCTCATTATCTCTCTTTAAAAATAGACTTAAACTTCTCCTCAAAACTCACGGCTATGCCCCTGTTCCAAACCAGACTAGTCATCTACCTCTACTAAGTTATCTAACCTATCCAGTGCTTACTAGCCTCTGCTACTTTTTTTCCATCTTATCATACTTTTCCTATCTACCCCTTTTCTTTTTTTATATCCTCTTTTTACTTTCTCTTCTTAAGTAACTCCTTTGCTACATTACTACTCACCTAACTTCCTTTGTTTAACTATGACCTAACCTGACATGTCTCCATACTTGAAATTTCACTGTTTTATGATTTTTTTCCTCAGTAATATATCCTGTTACAAACTCTGTACCGTTAATTACTTAATACCATTGTTGATGAGTTTTATTTCCTTTTTAAAGTTGCTATTTTTATTAGTATATTGATATTTTTTTCTGTGTTGTTTGAACTTGTACTATTGTATTTAGACCATGTCTTGGAGCTTATCTCCCCGGGACTCTACTGAAAAAGGACATGTATCCAGCTAGACTAGCCCGGTCAACAAATGTAAAATAAATAAATAAAAAATTTAAAAAAAAAAAAAAATATATATATATATATATATATATATATATATATATATATATATATATATATATATATATATATATAATGTTTATTAAAGTTTTTGTGCCCTCAGCACTGGAGTTCCCTCTGGATTTTATATGTATTATTTGAAGTGCTTGGCTCTCTGGACTGTTCATTGCTGATCTGCTGGGTTTTTATCTGTTTTTACCTTTTTCAACTATGTCAGAAACCTGAAGGGCTGCACACAGGAATGTGGTGAACTTCTGGTGAATGCGGTCACATTCATTGAGCCTGGTGATATAATGATCCTGTTAGCAGACAAATGCAGCTATAACTTTGCTCCTTTCTCACCCCCAACTTCCTACAAGAAATACCCATAAATATATCCCTTCCAACTATAACTAGGGAGCATGTCCTGACTGTGCTGGCTAAAGCCAAGAACACAACCTCAACGGGCCCTGATAACATCACAAGGTGTTTCCTGAACAGTCTAAAATATGACTTATCAGGAGCCCTGGAGTAAGAATTTAACTAAAGTCTTAAAACTGGCTTTGTGCTACAAGTATGAAGAACTGCAACAGTCATTCCCAATCATAAGGGAGGATCTCAACAGATTCTGGATACTACAAACCCATTAGTCTGATTGTTTTTATTTGCAAAGCCATGGAAATTATCATCAGGGACATTGGAGACCTCTAGACACAGGATCCATCTCAGTTTGGCTTTGTCAAAGGAAGGTCATGTTTACTGAACCTGGTTGATTTCTTTGAAAAGGTCACTATGGCGATGGACAAGGGGAAAGTGTTGCATACTGCCTACCTAGACATAGCTAAAGCATTTGATTCAATTCCCATTTGGTCAATGTCAGCAAACTTATGGAACTAGGCATAAACCTCTTTATAACATGGTAGCTAGCTAGCTGGCTCACAGACATAACCCAAGAGGTTAGGATCAGTGAGCCCACCTCAAGAAGACAGTTACCAGCGAAGTCCATCAGGGCTCCTACTGGGCCCGTTCCTCTTTAACATTTATTTCTTGGATGCTAAAGCCAATGTCAAAGACCTTTGGCTGATCACATTTGTAGATGACTGCAAACTGTGAACAGTCATTAAATCCCCCCAAGATGTAGACACCTTTCAGGAAGGTTTAGCACAGACAAAGACTGGGTGCCATAGCCATGGCTTAAAATTCAATACCAAGAAATGCATTTTAGTATATTTTGAGAAGTCAGCCACCCTGGGTAACTATGTCATCAATACAACACCCCTAAAAGTTGATTTGTTAGTCAAAGATCTGGGAACTTGTGTAGAGAGCAATCTAGTCTTCATTCAGTATGTATCCAAGGTAGTAAGAAAATCCTTCTGCTTTGTTCAACTTACAAGTAAGGATAAGGCATCTAAGTCTAAAAAAGTCACTGCACCACTGTATTCAGACCTCATCAGACCCATCGTTGAGTATAATGCCCCCTTCGGTATATACCTGACCAGACACATGCAGCAACTGGAATGTCAATAAATGTCTCATACAAAAGAATATATGGAGTAAACACAATGCCCTACATTGATCACTTCAAGGTCCTGTCTCTTTACTCGGTATTATACAGATTTCAAAGTTGTGATCTTTGCCTGACGTACAAGGCATCCCTGGATCTTGTTTTGAGGAATCTTTTGCACATCAACAAAACAAACAGCATCAGAACTACTAGATCAAAACAATTAGTTTTGCTTACAACATAAATAGGACATGTTGGAGAGACAAATATGTTTCTCAGAAAATTCCCATTCTCTGGAACAGGCTCCCCATACATCTGAAGCACAGTTCCTCCCTAACCCTATTTAAGTGTAACTTGGACCAAAGGATGGGTAATTGGAAATTAAGTCCTGGTCTGGTGCCTATGTCAGAGGCAGTCAGTAAATCACCCCTATACATCATATATATCAAATTTATGAGTCACAATTGGGTTGCATGGCTAGGCTTCTAAGGGCTCTAGTGGCCATTAGGCTAGTATTCACCTCTGAATCTATCAAGTGATAACTGCAATCTTTTAAGTTAGTTTTGAATTAGGACTGCTCTTACAATAATAGTTGCCATGAGGACATGGATGGAGCAATTACTCTTATTGTATTTTCATAAGAATATTAAAAGATTTTTTAATAAATTCACATGTGGAGATAAACTTCATAGCCTTATAATACTCAGTCTTGAAAAACAAAAAACAAAACAAAAAAAAAAAAGAACCCAATGTATGGCAACCACAACTAATAAAAAAAACACTGTGAAACCTGAAACACTGGAGAGAGCACAAAAATATTTTAAGTGTACCCAAATTTTAATTTGCTTTTTGTCACCACAGACTTCTTCAGACATAAAAACAGTGATGAAACACAAGATATTTAAATACACAACATCCAATGAAAAACTTCCATTAACCAATCAATTAAACATTTCTTTATACTTAAAAATGCATTTAAAAAAACTGGAGAAAGAAATAAATAAAATACCAGTATAAAAGATTTAATTAATTTTTAGTTGTAAGTTATAACCTTCAACCTTCTGTCTCCTAAAAAGCATATAATGTTAACAGTTTTGTTTACCCCTGGATATTAATCAGCCATTAAAGTAATTTTCCTTTTAGTCTCTGTTGCTCACTATATTCTTAAAGTCACTACCCTTTAACTCTTCCTGGACTTATTTATTTTACATTTGTTAACTGGGAAAGTCCAACTTGGAACAAAGCCAATTTTCAGTGGAAGCCTGGGGAGAAATGCTCCAGATGCATGTCTTTGTAATGCGAGAGGAAACCGGTACACCCGGAGAACGCCACATGAACACAGGAAGGATATGCAGACTCCACACAGAAGGCACTCCAGCCAAGAATCAAACCAAAGAATATCTTGCTGGGAAGTGACAATGCTACTACTGCATCATCCTTATTCTTGTTCTAAAACAAAGAAATTTTTTTTTTTTATATTTAACACATGAACATGAGTGCTTGTATAAAGCGTTATTCATATTTTTGCTCCTATTGGAATAAGGGTATTCTTTAATCATTTTATTAAATGATCTAAAAGTCATACCAACATAGAAAGCATTACAACCAGAACAAATACTAATATATACTATTCCATTAGGAGTTTCATGTGAATCTATCAGTTGCATATTTATATAGTCTTGTCTGTATGAGATAAAGTAATCAATGGACCTTCATTAATATACCAGCAAATTTTGCACATTAGACATTTATAGGTACCTTTGTCCTTTTGAGTGTACAAAGAACACCTTAAAGTGCTATCTCTCTGTAATAGAGTCTTTAAACTGTTGTTTTTTTTTTTGCATATAAACATAGGCTTCTTACCAATAATGCTAAGAATGCAGTTGTTTGCTTTTTGAATCCTCCGATTGTCTGACATAATTTTTCTAATAATATAGTTATCAACTGACATATCAAGACTACTTATGGGGGTGGTCTTATCTTAGGTGTTATGCAAAGACTTAGCCATAACTTTATACAGGATAGGGACAAACCAAGATTTTCTTTTTGAAGAAATTTCATTGGCACTAAATACTAATTTATCTTTCTTATAGCCTCTCTCCAGAAAGAGAGACAAAATAAATTCTACCTCTTTCTGAAAATCTGCGTATCTAGTTGTTAATCTTGAGGATATAATAAATTGTCCTCTTGGTATATTTTTCTTAATGAACTCCAGGTGATTTTTTTTTTTTTAAATGTAGTTTGAAAAAGTTTCCTTTTAATATATACTGCTATGAAATGTTCTGCTAAGTATATCCCATTCTAAGGTGATATCTAAAAAATTAACTTTAAAACCTAGGCTCCCTAAAGAGAATTTCGAAAAATCTGAACTACTGATTTACTTCATTTAAATTTCCTTTAATAATAGAAAACAAGTAATCTACAAATCTTAGAAACATATAACATTCTCAAATAACACATTTTTAGCCATAAATTCACTTTCCCACCAGCCTAAGACTAAATTAGCAAATGAGCAGGCTACAGCAGGCACATACTTTATCTGTTTAAAATATTTTTCTTTGAACAACAAATAATTATGTTCCAGAAGTAATTGCAACAATGAATAGTATAAACTGACTTTCTCATTTGAAATGCTGGTCTTATTTGTTAAAAAATACCTAACAAAATCAACCACTTGATATTGTGGTATACTTGTAAACAAAGAAACTACATCAACCATAAACATCAAAACCGCGGTATCATCATAACTATACACTTGATTAAAAATCCTAATTTGGTCTAAAAAATTCCAGGAGTCACTAACATATGAGGGCACATTACACACTAAAGGATTTAAAACAGTATCCATATACAGAGAAATGCCTTCCGTAATACTGTTTGGAACAGAAACAATTGGTCTGAAGGGGGCTTTGTCAGACTCTTATGTATTTTAGGGATGCCAAACAACCCTCCAATTCTAGGGTTTTCTAGTAACATAAAATTATACAGCTCATAATCAACCTTGTTGTTCACTAACATATCATATAAACATGCATGAATTAAATTATAACTGTTGCGTATATCACCTAAAGTGATCTCAATATATTCAGCTTCGTTGTTAGCATACTTTCTTTATCTTCCCTGTAATCAGAGTCGCACATGATAAAAAGCTCCCCACTCGTATCTGCTTTCATTATTCTAATCTCGTTGCTATTTTCTAATTCATTTAAATTCTTTCTTCAGGATTTAAACTATAAAAACAATATTCATTTTTTATCTGCTAACAATTTATGCATATCAGACTCACCACACTTTTCAAATACTTTCAACGTATTAAGCAAAATGGGATTGTATGCAGAAGGTTTAGAAAGTATATTATGAATGGAACATCATTTAAAATATATTGCAAATTAAGTTTTCTAGTGTAAAACGTTAATTCCAACAAAGTGTTGGTTAAATTTACTTGATGTTATGGAACAAAATTTAACCACAACCTGAATAATTTTTGTGAGCTTCAGAGAAATTGCACTTGTTAAATTAAACAGTTTACAACCATAACTTAAGTCTTTCTTTCTGAGATTCCGTCTCCTTCCTCGATTCTGATTCAATGGGAGCCGGTTTCTCTGTACTCTTTTTCCAGTTTTTTTAAATGTAGTTTTAAGTATAAATAAATGTTTAATTCAGTAATTAATGGAATTTTTTAGTGGATGTGTTTCTTGATTGTTTTTATTTCTGAAGAAGTCTGTGGTAACAAAAAACTGGGCTATAATTTGGGAACGCTTAAAAATACAATTGTCCTTTCTCCAGTGTTTCAGGTTTCATGGCTGTTTTTTTGTTTTTTTAATACTCAGTCTTGGATTTGCATATTCTCCATTTGTATACATTTCAACATAGGTCCCTCTCAAAATGCTTCTACATATCAGGGGATGGTTGTCAGACGGACTCACAGTGTTACGTTTGCTAAATAAGGAATTTGATAACTACAGACACTGAATGGTACTTATTTTGATTCTTCAGAAAATGGGCCTATTTAGCACAAGGAGTGGGAAAAGGAGTAAATCAATCATCAAAAGGTGAGCATGTGCTGGATTTGGCTTTAATAGGACTGGCCACTAGTGTGCATGGTTTTATACCAAACCAGAAAGAGTTTGTGCTGGCATTGTTTTGTTGCTAGAGATATATAAAAAGAATTACTGCTTTATTTACACTGTCAGATAAATCTCAAGAGAATCATAGCTGCTTGTTATGCTGACAGACTGCAGGCTACAGCTGATATAACTGAAGACATTCCCCGGATTCACTATATTTCCATGCAGGCCTAGCTTAGTCCTGCATGGAAGCGACTGTTTAGGAGCAGGATGGCAGCGTGCCAGGAATATTAATGAAGGCATGCTGCCTGAGCTTCTAAAAGGACATGCCCCTGCAAGCAAGAAAAGCAGGTTAGCAATAACAGTGAACAAGACCACTCATAGGTGTCTGCATACCCCCAGCAACATCCTTCCAAGTTTATAAGAGCAATAGTTAAAATATAAACAAGCAATTTTTTTTGTTTATGAAACAGATAAAATTTAACCATAGGTGCGTGGGTTTGCCCATTGCTTAGCTATGTTTATTGCAGCTTAAATGGCATAAGAGGATAAAAGTCAAGATATATGCAAATGAAGCAGTACTGCAATAGTGTAGTGGGCAGAGCATTCACCTTACGAGCAGTCATTCCTGGTTCAAGTCTCACTCCAGTACATTCCATTTGCCAAGTCAAATCACTTTATGAACAATATTTTTAGTTGCATAACCTATTAAATAACATCTATTTGTGAACTGGAGTAGTGCATTAAATGGAGATCTGAAGTGTCATTGTCATAATGTTGTAAAATCCACAGATAATCACAAGTACCCCATACAGTATATGTACACATGAATCAGAGATGCAAATCAAATGTACAATGTGTAATGAATGATAAATCCATAGAGTTTCCAAATCCACCACCTTCCCAAGAACCATTTTACATTACTGTCTAAATTAGTGTGGTGCTAAGCAGGTGTAAGCAGTATTAAGCAAGAGAAAGCATATTTAAGCAGTAGTAAGAGTGTTTCAGCTCATTTGCATGGGGGTAAGCAATGCACGCACAGGTTAAGCAATATTGAAGCTAACTCTCTGTAAGCATCTTTAACCAGAGGTTGGCATTGCTTACCTTTCTGCAAACCTGAGCAAACCCACTTACAATTGCTTAAAAGTGCCTTAATCACTCTGTATGCAACAGCTGCTGTTCTGGCAAGAAACAAAAACAGCCTTTGCGGGTCTTGAACCCAGAACCCTGTACACTATAGCCCCAGTAGTTAAACACTAAGCCATCACAGCAGTACATAAGATTGAGGGATCACCAAACAGATCCTCACTATAAGAAAATCAAACTGAACATGTGAAAGAAATCTATATACAGTTTTATGTTGTATAACATAAATATGTGAACTGGTGTACTGCATTAAGCCCAGATGGGAGGTGTCATTGTAATAAAGTTTTGAAATCCCCTAATAAACTCAAGGACCCCATACTGTGTTATGTAGACATGAATCATGGATACCAAACACATATATAACATGTAATGAATAATAAATCAATGCCAAACAGCAAATAGTATGCAAATTAAAAATTAAGCAACACTAAGCATTGCACAGCCCAGCTTAGTAGGTGTAAGCAATGTGCAGGCCAGCTAAATTAGTTTGCCCATTGGTATACCCCTTTAAGCAATGCCAAACTTAAGTAAGCAGGTTTGCCCATAGCTTAGCATTTTCAAAACCATCCAATCACGGCAAAGTGTGGGAAAGTGGCCCTATTTAAACTCAGCAGGTGGGAATACATCTCATAACTGGTTGCAGCTTCCTTCTTAAGGCACTATGACTGCTATGAAGAGGGTGAGTGCTTTCGGGCACAGTGCTGGGGCATCCAGGAGTCCAGAGTCATGGCAGGACTCTTTGTGAAAGAACATGACCAAAGACTGCTGCAGGGCCAGTACCAGGGTTCCCAATACAAAGTGGAAGCCTGGGACTGTCTTGCCCGTGACATCACCAGTGGTACTAGCATACCCTGAACTGGTGAGCAGGTCAGGCATCACTATGCCAACCTGAAGCAGAGAAAGGGGGATTTCTTGAATCAGTGGATCCAAGAAGCTAGGAGGACGGGGGATGTCCCAGCCGTGTGTATCAGTCCACTACCTGTTTAATAATTGCCAGATGATGTATATTATGGATAGGTATGGCTAAATATTCCTCTTATGTCTTTCACAGTGGCAGATGGGCAGGCTGCGAACCAGGAAGCCCATGCCTGTAGATTGCAGTGGTTGTGACGTGAGGCAGGTTAGTAATACTCTTGCATGTACGCATGTACTGTCATAGGAAATAAATCTAAAGGTAGTAGAAAGTTAATTGCCTGTATAAAACCTGTATTGTTTAAGGCATGTACTGCATACATCAGAGAATATGGCAGGAAGAGTCTCATATAAGTTGTATGCAAATAAAAGCATAATAGCCTGACAATAAAGGCCTAATGCTGGCCTGCATGTGTTTACTCTGGTATCATATGGTAATATAGAGTTGCAATCTCTTAATAGTGCTGTTGTATTAAGCACTGTTACCCACACTGTGCTACATGAATGAAATGTGTATGAATGTCTGCATATGCCTGTTGTAATCACAAGAGGTGATATAGTACAACTGAGAGAGACTTAAGACAGAAAACAATGAAAAGATCAACAACATAATCCAAATAACACACTCAACTGAGACGTGAACTGTTGTCTTTTTAGCACACACAGCCATGGTTCAAATCCTGGGAGTGGTAGTAGGCTGCATGCAGAATCATACCCCACAACTTTCCAGAATGTCTAGTTAATTGGCCCATATCTGCTGCCTATCACCTTGTCCCCCTGGCACATCAGTGGGATGATCCCAGACATTTAGGCAGCAAATAAGAAATACAACTGATTGTCAGACATCTATAAAATCAAACCTGTCACTCTAGCAACTCCCCAAAATGTTATGAGAGTAATAAGCCAAGTATGTCCCATCTCCACCCCCATGTTGTGAAGCTGAGACCAGAGTGTGTGCAGTAATAGAGTGAGACGTATGTGCATAATAC
>NC_056746.1:1221821364-1221831364 GCF_019279795.1 Protopterus annectens | reverse complement strand
CACAAGGCACATCAGTCGGCCACTGTTTCATATCCATCTGCATCTGTTCAAGTAGATCATGCATATGTAAGATATATATAGTCAGTTGCTGCATAGTAGTAATAAACAGATGTGCATAAGCTGTAGTATTGTGGACTTGTACTGTTGATGTACTGTAATGCTGCACCCACTTTGTACCAATGCCACAGCTGTGGCTACTGACATCTCTCATACACTTATGTAGGTCCCTCTGCTATACCACCAAGGCAGCAGCCCACAGCTGGTGAGTATGGTTTATGTTCATGCTTGCCAATACATTGGTCATGTAATGACTATGGTATATTCCATGGACATATCTAACACACCTACCAATAATGCATGCCGTGCCTGTTCATGTATTGTTGCTGTTAACTACACTGCATCACAGTGGTGACCATGATGGTGTATCTGAAGGGTATGTCAGACACCTGCAATATAACTAACATCCTGTCATTGCAAAATGTGTCAGGGATGGACATAATGGTGGGGCAAATGGCCTACAGTAGGGATATGTGTGAAACATCACCCTTATACAGTGCTACAGCTGTGTATATACCAGTATTACAATGGCAACTGTTACAGATCTACACTACGGCATATCATAATACTGCGGTCCACAACCCTTAAAACCTGCAATGTGGTCCCAACATGAACAATGAGTGTGTAATATGGAATCGCAGGTTAGGGCGGCAAATATGGGGAATACATACCTTCACAAACACTGGAAGCATATGTGGGCACACACTGCAGATAAAATATAGTGGAAGCAGCTGTTGAGGTACTGACTGCATGCATTTGTCATGAAAATGCACCTTTCAGCAAGTACATATCCTCAATGTCACACCACGTATTGGTCTACTGTCCAAGACATTTGGCCATCAAATGTGCACACTTACCTGCAACAGAGGCAGCCATGGCTTGCACACATTTCACATGATGTGGCATGGGCCCCATACCCAACAGGTAGCACCCATGAACTGGACATGTAGCCATACTTCACCATTGCATATACCATGGCAAACAGTCATTTATGTGGCAATGATGTATGGGACAGGAATGATGTAGGAAATAAACAGATGATCATCCAATACAGATGTCACATGTAGCAAACTGGTCATGCGGGCTGCCTAGCAACATGCCACAACACTGAGGGGGTTGCAGGAATGCCTAGCAACTACTGACTGTGCAGTACCCATGTTAGCAATTGCCTGGACTCTGCAAGTGTGTGGCCTATGTGTTAGTGTAATCAGATGTGACAGTTGTACCACAGGAAACATCAGCCAGGCCTCTCTACAGGTAGCATATGCATAACAGAAGAGGTCCCCAAAAGTCATGTGTTGCAATGTATACTGGTATACCATGACCACGTTGGAAACCTACAGACAGTATCATGGTAAGATACATGTACTGCACAACCAGTGCCTCACTCCAGCTCAGGCCCACCATCCCCAGATGTACTGTGCCAGTGTCAGTGTACACCTGTATGTTTGCCATTTATTTGCTGGGACTAGGCTGTTACACGTGGTGTTCAATGTTTGTGACACTGCAAACTGACATGTGTAGACCATAGTTGTCAAGCATCTGCAAAAAGGCTGAAGGTGGGGAGGGGGTGTTATGACACACCAGTGCACTGCAGCAGGGATCTTAAGGATGCTACAAATGGCTGTATCTGCACACAGTCAGGTTCAGGAATGGTGGCAGACATAACCCTGACTCCACAGCAATAGTGATGGCAGTGTGTGACCTCCAAGGGATGTGCACATGAGTTCACCTTGCAATCATGCAGAGTTGGGGGACATGTGTAGGGCAGACTGACCATATACTGAAAAATGCAGATGGCCCATGCTAGTATACCCCTGCCAGGAACAGTGAATGCTGTAGTACACATAACTGTAGGTGCGATAAACAATCATGATAAGGGTGTGCACACATATGCACCCACGAAGTGTATGCATCACTGTCAGCATAAGCACAACTAACACATTCGTTAGACACTGCATTTGAATGTACAGGAAATGTCACATATCAGGCTCATGTAATGTTAACATTTGCAGTGATGTGGTCCCATGTCATATCAAGGAAGAGGATGTCATATCAATAAAGGCCATGGTAAGGTTGATGGTTGTCATTGTAATAGTATCATATTGGTCATACATGCACCTCTGATGTTGAGATCTGTAAAGTACACATCAGGCATTCAAAAATGACATCTGTCCACATATCATCCCAGGTATGTGTCGGACAAACACACAGGTGCTGTGATCATTAGAGCAGACATAACTGACACAGTAATACGCATGCAGCAATGGTGTGTACACATGTGAGATATGGTGCGCAGTACATGGCAGGGTGCAGAACAGGTGCACAGCAATACTGTGTACATGGGTGCAGTGTTTTCCAGGGGAAAGGGCATCACCTACTAACACAGCACATACATCATACACATGTATACTGTTGCTAGCATGGATTGACTATAGCTGCACTGCATGCAGTTGAGTAGAATATGTTATGCATGTTGACAGATGGATAATGGGTACTATCTTTGTGCAACCTCACCTGTAGGTGTGTGTGTGTGGGGTATTTTGTCTGTAAGTGCAATCTGGTGGAGTGGAGGGGGGTTGATGCATGTAGGGTGTGTGTGTGTGTGTGTGTGTGTGTGTGTGTGTGTGTGTCCATGTATGATTGTGGGGTTGTTCATACGTCAGTACTTCCCTTTGGAGTCATGCAGTACATGGACATTGACTGACACATGAGACAACAAGAATACTTGTCTGATATGTAATTTCATTCATGACAGCTGATAGAATAATAAGGTCTGCAGCATGGAACATGCATTGGGAGGGGAACTAGACACCAGGTACATGGTTAAGCTTGCAATAAGCATAAGGGTGAATGACTACCCATGTATGCAGCACTACAGATGCATTGGGGAATTTCTAGACAACACCAGGGAGTGTATACATATATTACTGTTGTCCACATAACAAGTTGATTGAGCAGCAGATCTTGCATCTGTTGAGCAATAGTTACATATGACACTCCAGTGCATGACATTATTGAGTGAATGTAGTTGCTCCTACCATATGGGGGCCATGCTCATGATGTCCAGACATACCCAGGGTGAACACTAGATGGCAGCAGTGGGGCCTTGTAAAACCTACTCCATTCAAGTCAAAGAGGCAATGGAGTAACAGGTCATATGCTGTGCTCACTTGTCTAGGCATTTAGAAGAATGATATGTTAATGAGTGGTATTGAGTGTATGTTACCAAATGTGATGCAGGATGGGGAACTTATGTGACTAAACTTGGGACTGTCTGTAAACTCAGGGACAGGTAGGTATTATGGTGGAATTTCATGGTGTGCGTGTGTCTGTGTGTGTGTGTGTGTGTGTGTGTGTGTGTGTGTGTGTGTGTGTGTGTGTGTGTGTGTGTGTGCTCTTAAAGTGCGTTTCTTGTTTTCCCCTCACAGGTGTCGAGGTGGGTCAGGGCCCTCCTGCATGCAGTCTGATGTTGGTGTCCATACAGACATCGAAAATTATGATAGGTCTGTTGAGGCACAGGTGGGGTTGTCAGAAGCCGCAACTGCACCATCGTTTGACATCCCCCTGTTATCCACCCCAACCCCTCACACAGTCATAGTGCTTATAGATACCCCATCATCAGTGGCCATAGCAGAGGGACAGTTGTTGGTTGGTGGCAGTGCACAGGAGAGTGTGGTATCTATGCCTGCTGTGTCTGGACACAGCAGGCATAGCTAGATGTCTGGCAGGGTGTCACATAGGCAGATGTACCAGGGTGCTCCTAGGAGGGCCGATGATAATCATGCCCCTGGCAGAAGTGCCACAACTACTACCACAAGTCGCATGTTTCAGACTGTCATGGGGGTGCAGGCAAGTATGGAACTGTACACCAGACAGGGTCTGAGGCTGCAGAAGGCTGCTTTCTCATATGTAAGTGACAGCATCCATGAACTTGTAGGTGCCCTCCATGAATATACTGAGGTCATGGATAGATGGTTGGGTGAGATGGTGGGCCTCATTAACCTTGGATTGTCTGTGTTAGAACATGTGGTGAGAGTGGGGCGATGGCCATGTGGACATAGGCTAGCAACACGAACATCTGTCGGTCAATGTGGATGTGCAAGGACATGAAGCTGCTCCCGTAGTGGCAGTACCAGTCCCAGCACTGCAGGGGGGGAACTGTCCACACCACACCACAGCAGGCCACGTGCATGTGGCCCTGGCCAGTGCTAGGAGGGACCTGGTTCCAGCAGACATATGTCATCAGGGGAGAGTAGCACATCGTGGCCTGTACCTAGACATGCCCATGGGGCCTCTGGCAGGCACAGTCTGTGTGTCCATGGCCTGAGGTGATGAACTGCACACCCTGCCAGGTATGGTCTGCGGCTGTCCAAGAAACACCTGTATATGGCAGCCACATGGCAATACTGTGTGCATGCATACCCACACACTATACAAACACACCTAGGGCAACTACATACCCACACACACCATATCATCATGCCCATATCAGCAAATCACACCGCTCACCCATGCACATGGTGTCAAATGTATGGCCCACCCTAGGTCTCTTGTAAACCAACAACACACCCTGTGCATATGATACCTGTGCCACATCCCTGTCATCCATAACATTGATGCAGGGACAGGCTAATATGGTTCTGATGCACACGGTGACTGTACTACAGTGTACACAATGTACTGCTATGTAACATGTTGTCAGCAGTAATGTTTAATGCTTACATGCCAGGTAGTGTAGCTGTCCACCTATGATGCATTATAGTGATTGTGGTCTCCATAATGTTATTCATTTGTGTTATAGGTGTACATGTGTCAGCAGGGGGATGGTCTGCATTCATATCTCACAAGGAGTATGGCACTGTGGTGACACCATGGCTGTGCCATATCCTGGGTACAGTTGAACACATGTCATAGGTCTGTATAACAGTGACTGCCTGTGCCACATGGACAGGATAACAGGGTAGATGTAATGTCCGGTACAGCAGCAGCCACATCTAACTATGGCAATGGTGTTGTGGTGGGTGTAAAGGCCCTCGTGGTATTCCCAACTACAGGTGTACTAACATATAGACACATATCCTCAGTAATGCACACGTACGCATTTGTCAGTACTGGGATGCACCACTGCATGCTGTTGTCTATGGAGAGATGGGAAGTGTAGAGGATGTGTGTACAGTGGTATCATGCCACCTGCCATGTGCCAGCAGGCAATCTATCTACAGACACCACTGTGGTGACCCTCAGGGTGAGAGTGACATGCATCAGCCAATCCTCTGGGTGCCTCCTGCAAATGGCCAGTGAGGTGATCCAGTTGACATGTATTCAACGTGTATTATGAAACATGGTTAGTGTCTGTGTTGGAGACCTGTACCCAAGCATATTCTGTTGACTGTGGTAACGTAGTGTAGGTACCCGTGGCATGGGGTGCATACAGGTGGCATGTTGTGCATACAGGGTGTTCTGTCCTATTTGTGCCAGTTATAACACAGCTTGGCAGACATGTCAGTGTCAGTCAAGCATAGGTTGGCTGTATGTATCCAAGCTGGATACCTGCCATCTGCACATCTGTACAGGGACTGACAGATATCAGCTTGCCAACTAGCTATGCAGTAGGATGAATGTGTTGACAGATAGACATCTGACACCAATGTGTATGCCATTACTACATGTTGGCAGCCCTCACTGACATGTGTTGTACAGATGGTAGTCTACAGTTAATTTCCACATATTCGATCATTATCCAGTAGGGGATATATACTGTGACACAGCTCACACACCAGGAACATGACAGTGAGGACTCAGAATCAATCTATGCATGCAGGGGTGCGTGTTGCTAGTACTACAATTAGTAATCTAGTCTTGCTTGGGAAAGCACTATCAACAGTATTAATGGCATGATTCACTACATGCCAGTCTGACAGCATATAACTTTGGATACTACCCTTGCACGTAACACATTCACATGGATAAGAGTGTTGTACAGGTCTTATATACTCAAGTGTCCCAGAAAGGAGACTCACACCCCTTGCTACTGTAATGATAGCACAGACGCATGTCATGTACTTGACATTACATACACTTATTACAGATGTCATTAACACTTATTACAGATATCATTACCCTGCTATGTTATTAGACTGGGACGTGACTACTGGTTACCAGGGCTGAGCCATGCATAGCAGATTTCAGCATTGCTGCAATATTACAGCTAAGCAGATTTTTGCACTGGCAAGCAAATCTTACACAATGTAAGTGCCCGTATGTTTAACCGTACCTTAGCACTGTTTAGCTTTACGCAAACACGCTTAAAGCTGATCAAAACTGCCTTAACCACTCTGTATCCAACAGCCCTTGTTCTGCCCAGCAACAAAATAAACAGCCCTTGCAGGTCTTGAACCCAGGATACTGTACATTATAGTCACAACAGTTTACCACCACACCATGACAGCTGTGAAGACAGTAGTTGTTTTTCCAACATAACTGTCCGTACACATATTGAATTGTACTGAACAATTGCTGTGACTTCTGCAATTGTGTAGCACTTGTTAGTGATATTACTGTTGCATCGCATATCTTATATCTAAATATACATATATCAGAAACATACAGTGTGATACACGTGAGAAGGTATACACAACAGTAATGTTTACACATGACAAGGATATGGATATATACATATATGTACGTCGATATATGTCTACAAGTACATACACACATACATATATATTATATATATATATATATATTATATATATATATGTATTTATACACATCTGTATAGTGCATAATATATATGGCCATTTATAGATCTCTCTGTATATATATATATATATATATATATATATATATATATATATATATATATATATATATATATACACACACACAACATATATGTACAGATATATCTATTTCTGTCGATATATATGTAGATATCTATAACTATATGAGCATATATAGCTATATATCTGTATATGTGTAGACATATATATATATATATATATATATATATATATATATATATATATATATATATATATATATATATATATATATATATATTGCCATACATCCAGAACATGGAGTGGAGATCACCAATAGTCTCAACCTCTTAGTGCAAGGGGATGTCATGTATGTATTGCAGGTATATATGCAAACTGTTGTTACTGTAACAGGGGTTGACGTGTGTGGGAGGTCACATCTGCTATTGACATGTACACCATCAGTTACTGCCAGACCTCCTAAGGACATCATAGTACAGTAACACTGACAGCACAGTAATGATCCTGTGAACTACAGCAGAGATATGACCAATATATGTGGACTGTCTGGCACTCTCTGGTCAGTCCAGAGGTATACACAGATCCCCTTTGTGCAAGACATGTGGACCAAGCCTAACAATGTAGGTGTTAACAGCTATGTACATGGGTATATCATGTAAATACTGGACAACATATGCCCACACAGTTTATGCATTCACACACTCCTGTCTGTCCTGACACATAATAACTGGTGGTCCAGAGGTCACATGGCCACATACTACCCAGTGGTTAGTGACATAAATCTTTACAGAATCAAACTGCTTTGTCAAAAATACACAACAGTTATGGTAGCCCAGCAGCTGTACATCCTGCAAATATCTGGGCATAACATCACACTGAGTAATTACACTAAGCTGCTAGGCATTTAACAAAGCACTGTGCAAACTACAGGCAGACTGCCACAACACTGGCCTACATTTTGTATGGGGGAATAGACATGTACCTGTAAATATAGCAGGCTCTACAGACATGGCACAGCACAGAGTAACAGACACCTGTGTGAAAACGCATGCCCACAACCAATGTAAACACAGACACATATGGTACTTAAGCTTAATATTACACTATATGGAATACCTGATCAACACCATCCTCATATGTGCCACATACACACTAACTCTACATATACTGGGTCATGACACAGTGTGGTCCAATGCCTGTCTGTGGTATGGCACACGTGTGTTTGGCCCTACAAACGTGTGTGCCAATGGGGTACTATACAGTGGAGCAGCATGTAACATCAGATAGAACAGGACCAAGAACTATGACATCTACCACAGTCTGTACTCAGGCCAGGGTACGTATTCGCAATACACATCCTGTCAAAAATTGCCATAAGTACACGGACCCCACTACTGTACACAAAACCACAGAATGCCCAGGTTATGTCCCCAGAAATAACCCCTACTATACATAACATGTCTAGCAGTCTGATATATGACTGGCTTATCAGTTATGATGCCAGTAAATAATGGTGTACAGAACATATACACCTCTTACTGCATAACATATGTACAAAGGTTGACAGACTTGTGGCTGGAGCCACAAACACTGGTCCAATATTGGCATGTTGCTGTGATACCCTCATACATTTACTGTTGTAACAGGGTTTGCTGTGACATATGTCCGAAGAAGGATATGAAGTCAGTAACTG
Source organism: Protopterus annectens (assembly GCF_019279795.1). Classification (NCBI taxonomy): domain Eukaryota; kingdom Metazoa; phylum Chordata; order Ceratodontiformes; family Protopteridae; genus Protopterus; species Protopterus annectens. Next base: position 1,221,822,829 of record NC_056746.1, on the reverse strand, counting down.
TCATGGCTGTCACCACGTACTGACTGCAATCCTCAGACTATGCTTCTGCAGTTCTAAGATAGGTGATCTGTGAGTAACACAAGTAACATAAGACTCCAAACGCTGCCCAGTCTGTAGATAACCCTACAGGTGGGAGTTTCCTCAAACACATAACACTGTTATGACAGGTATTAAATCATATAGACCAGCCATATCCACACAAATGCTGTTAAACCAACATTACTCCAAATGCAGAAGAGCAACACTTGCCTTCTGTAGTCATATCTGTAACATCCCCCTCCTGTTTGTTAGCCTGTCTACACAGTGTATGTTGTTAGAGTTATATCCCAATACTATTCGTGATGCTGTTTGCCAAACACTGACATGGGGTCCTTCTCACAGTGAATGAAAAGGCCCGATACCCACATGTTGTTCCTAGGTATAGGAGTGTGTTTCCATCCAATTGGCTATGGGAATGTTACCACAGCTGTTCCACATGCAATCAGCTACTGGGGGAGTGCAATTCCCGCAGAGGCCATCAGCTAATGATGAGAATCACCTACAGAATACAAGCTGCTGCCTAAGCAAAGCAGGTGTACTTCTCCACATCCACCAGAGAGGGAGTGAAAGAGAGATACAGAGACAAAGTAAGACAGGGAGGGAGTGGGAGAGTAAAACCGAAGCATGATTTTGTCACACACTTACCAGTATGGGGGTTCAAACCCCTGCTTTACTATGTATTGCTATCACATGTCTATGCAGTTATTGCATGTGCCACAGAGCTTACATGTTGAGGAGCTGTCCAAAGGTATATATTATGGTGAGTGACATCTGCAACAGTGATAAAGGAGGGATAAGGTAGGTGTAGTACATGTGTCTATCGACATGAATAGGTGTCAATGTTGATACAGCCACATTTTCTCATGGACTCACACATTATCAGAGTTGGCAGGGTTAGGATTAGACTTTCTAGCTAGTTAGTTTGCCACATTACAGTAATATGCAGGTATCACATGCACCACAGGTGTTATAAGGATGATATACGGGTAAAGGGTATGTGAAGTTGTCTGACATCAGAAGGCATGCTTCAGTAGGCCAATGGGAGGTGTAGTGAGTGTGAATGGTGTCAGAAATCATTATACTCCACACACACACACAGACACAGGTTGCCAGTACTGACATGCATGGGTGCATTGCTTCACAGGTGTGTAGTGGTTGACTGTGCCAGAAGGCTGTACAAGGCTAGGTAAAGTGTATACCTTGGCATCAGGCCACATGAAAATGGTCTGCAGTGTGGCTAAGGGGTGTAGTGTCTGGATTGGCCCACACAGGTGGGTACTGTATTCACCATCAGGTCATCTAGGTTACTATTGTGGGTGGCCAGTGCTGAGTAATGCTTGCCATGCATGTGTTCTATAGTCCATGACATGGACAGTGTCTGGGATGTGCACACATCCCACATGCATGTTCTGTGACATGTGGATGT